>NW_007729565.1:117102-126479 GCF_000696425.1 Galeopterus variegatus
CCTGTTGGAAGGCTTCAGGGAACACACTTTGGAGCATTCTTGGGTTGCTATCAATTGGTACAGCCTTTCTGGAGGACAGTCTGGCAAAGTTTATGAAAGAGAGCATTAAAATAGCCGTACACTTGGACCAAATTATTTCCCTCACGGAAATTTTCACCACTGAAATAATTCAAGGGAGGGAAAAAAAAGTAGAAGCAAAATGTTTACATAGGGCTAGAATTCTCAGGGCTAGAAATGAGAGGGAGGCACACGCCTTAGAGAGAGGGATCTGAATTACCTGGAGTGTTTTTGCAACTAATGCCTGCTTTTCTTCTTCCCTGACTTTCTAATTTCTTCCCACGCTCTTCATTATTTTCTCCTGACTAGAAATCTCATGACACCCTTCTATCTTTAACATTTTATTTTTCAACTTCATAAAGTGTTAAAAATATTTTAAAATTTTATTTTAAGTGTATTTCCAATCTCAGTCTCTATCCTCCGTGCCTAAGATCACCATTAACCTGACGTTTTTCCTGTTTTTGACCTTTATGTAATTATCACACAGTATTGCATTATTTTATGCCTAACTTCACATACTTAGCATTATGTTTGTGAAATTCACCCTTGTCGTGTGTAGTTGCAGCTTTTTGTTTGCTTGTTTTGCTTTTAGGTATTCCATGGCATCATACACTACAATGTATTTATCCAGCCTATTCTTTGTGGATATTTGAATTATTTTTAGTTCTCGGCTATTTTCAAGAATGTCATTATAAACATATTTGGGTGCCTCTTAGTGCACATGTGCACATATTTTTGTTAGGTATATACCAAGGAGTCAAGTTACTATGTCATAGAATATTCCTGTTTAACTTTTCTTAGATAATGCCAAACCCTTTTCCAAAGTTATACTAATTTGCACTCCCTCCAGCAGTGCACAAGAGTACCTGCGGCCGCACATTTTTGCCAACATGGCACTGTCAGTCTTTTCTTTTTAACCATCCTGGGGTGTACGTGATGGTATCTCATTGTGATTTTAATTTGCATTTCCCTACCGCAAATTAAAAAGAACTGAAGTGAAGGTACTCCCCCTAGTGGATAAAATCTTAATTACCAGGGAGATCTTCTTTTTTTTTTTTTCCAGCGTATATAGACTTCCAATATACAGAGTATTGAGTATTCAAGATGCCTGGACTTTCCCCCACCTCTTCCCCCGCCCCGAGTCTCTAAGAATAAAAAGTTGAAAATCTTTCATACATTCATTGTTCATTTGGATATCCTCTTTTACAAATTTCCCCTTTATGTCTCTTGCTCATTTTTCTATTAAGTTCTTTATATTAACTTGTAAGGTTTTTATAGATTCTGACACAAACACTATCAATTACGTGTTGCCGCACATACCTTTCCACTTTTAAATCAGCTAATTTTCACCTGTATAAACAGGAGGCTCAATGCAAGTTCAATGTTGTCATATTCAGAATCTGCCAGTAGATGGAGCCCTAGCCTTGCACCTGAGCTTTCCATGGGGTGGGCCTGAATTTCAGCTAAATCTTGCAAAATATTTTGCAAGTAAGTAATGCTAACGAGTCAGAGATTAAATTTTCAACCATTACAAATAGATGGAATACAGCTATAACTGGGCCTCTTGATGGGAACAACATACTAATCTTTGGGGGGAAAGTGACTCCTCAAAATAAAGAAATAGAAAGGTCTTTACCATAGGCAGAAAAACCAAGGTGAGACTGCCCTGAGATAGGCAGGGACCAGGTGGAATCCACGGAAACACCTTCTGAGAAGTAACCTGCAGGCAGATAAATAAAGGGAATTACTACTGTGCATGGCACTGGAACACTGTTTACAAAAGTCAGGCACCCACTAGCCCAGGTCTGAGAAGAGGGTAGAACAGGTTTCATCAAGGGGTTGTGAATATTTTTCCATCTCCCTTCCCTTATTTCTCTTTTCAGTTTTGTTTTCATTAATTATGTTTTCTGATTGCTTGAAACTGACTTGGTGTGCCTCGGAAACCCAGCAGGAAACCAGGCCGACTCACTTTGATGGAAGTGGTGTTTGTAGAGTGAAAACGTTTGGATCCTGAGGCTTTGTGGGTGCTGGGCAGCCTCCTCTCTCTTGCTCGCCCTCTGGGTCCAGCACACTCTCCTGCCTTCACTTAGGATGGAGGCTCCCCTTGAGTTGCCACCCCTCACAGTGGACAAAGGACAAACCTTCCCTCCTTGGACAAACCTTCCCTCCTTCCTCCTCCCCAGCACTCCCGCTCACCCCGCCCAAGCCAAATGAATGAATGACAAGGTCCTAGCCTTATTGTGCTTAGAAACCACAGCAAAGAAAGCCCACACTCAAAGGAAGACCCCAAAGGATAGTCGCACAAGTAGAGAAGCTCCTTTAAAGGGGAGCATGGGAGGGGCCTGCTGGGCTGGCGTGGCTTGTGCTTGTGAGTGAGAAAGAAGGCATCTCTATTTTATTTATTTATTTATTTATGCATTCATTCATTCATTTTAAAAGATGACCGGTAAGGGGATCTTAACCCTTGCCTTGGTGTTATCAGCACACACTCCGAAGTGAGCCACCACCTGGCCCCAAGAGAAGGCATCTTTAGTTGAAGGATGTAAACCAGGGCCAAAGGCCTATTTGGGATGTGGTGAGAAGATGACTCCTTTTCTCCCACCTTGACAAGCTTCTGGCAGGAGCCACTACATTGNGCATGGGAGGGGCCTGCTGGGCTGGCGTGGCTTGTGCTTGTGAGTGAGAAAGAAGGCATCTCTATTTTATTTATTTATTTATTTATGCATTCATTCATTCATTTTAAAAGATGACCGGTAAGGGGATTTATTTTATTTATTTATTTATTTATTTATGCATTCATTCATTCATTTTAAAAGATGACCGGTAAGGGGATCTTAACCCTTGCCTTGGTGTTATCAGCACACACTCCGAAGTGAGCCACCACCTGGCCCCAAGAGAAGGCATCTTTAGTTGAAGGATGTAAACCAGGGCCAAAGGCCTATTTGGGATGTGGTGAGAAGATGACTCCTTTTCTCCCACCTTGACAAGCTTCTGGCAGGAGCCACTACATTGGACACCAGTGAATAATGGTTCATCAGCAGAACACACAAACATCAGACCAGAAATTCCACTCATTTCCTGGTATAGCCAAGACAGGGTTTTCACCGCTGTGGTTACCCACTCTGATGTCCCCAAGGGCAGTGCAAAGACTGGCACATTTAGAATTTGTTGAATGAACTCCTTGTTGCTTTTCATCCTCGCTGTTCAGGAATGACTCCAGGCTGAGTGCGCCCCCAAAGCTCCCAGTCCCACCTCGGCTAGACCCAGTGCAGGCCCCTCACAGCCCTGCAGATAAAGACAAGCTCAGAAAGAGGTGTTGGCCTCTTCTGTTCTCTCTTGGTTTCTTCACTGGGGATGACTGGGCAAGTCTGCTGTCTGAGCAATGTGGAAATACCAGCCCTCACAGGATTTCACACCTTCAAGGGGAAGGACATTGCACCATGAAAACTTCCTGGCTCTAGGGCTGCCAGCAGAGGTGTCCAGAGGCTGGGGTCTGGGCAGGCACCAGGCCCATAGGTCCAGGCCAGGACAGTGCACCACCACCAGGGAGGGGGTTCCCAGGGCCAGGCTCTGCTCCTCTGGGTCTGACTATAAGTGGGGATTCTGAAGCCTGCTGCCCATCACCTGCCACCCAGACTGATGATGTCCAGCGTTTCGGCAGGGACAGGGGGCAGGGACGGATGCCAGGAGAGGGCACCTCCATGTGAATGGAGCCCCCTCAAGTTTGGGGTTTAGAGTCTCCCCCTTTTCTCCAGGTCCAGGTAGCGCCAGTGGTTTGTGGGAGCCAGCTCGTGCTGCTTACAAGAGGTAATTGTTCAATTTGCAGGAATTTTGCAAACCAGTGGTTAAACTGTCATTATTTAAAATATTATATTATTAAAAATTACGAGAAAATAAGTTATATTTTAAAAAGCAATAAATACTCAAAACTTATCATTTCCAAATTATGTTACTGTGTCTGCAATCACAGATGCTGGAGGTCATCACACCCATTGCCCCTGTAGGGTGGGAACGTTACATGGCAGGTGCTATTGCACATCCTTCCCAGTTCTGCCTCGAATGATATCACGGTGATCACTTGAAGTTGGCCACAGTGGGAGTATTTGCACCACAGAAATCATCAAATGCTCCAAACCAGACCTCTTTGCCTCAGTTGTTACAGATTTACCAGAGCATGGCCGAGACGCCTCACCCAGAGCTCCTGGAACCTGCATGCACTGTGCTGGGACAACGGCCTGCCATGGGGGTCCTTCCACTGCCACCAGCTCCGGGCCTTTTTCTCAGCCAGACCAAAGGACAGGGAAGTACAAGCAGGGAGGAAGCAGGAGGGAGAGGTGGTAATATGCCCGGGAAACCTGGACACACCCTTGACCCCACCAAGGACACAGTCGGGAAGAGCCTGGTCCACTTGTGGGGTGGCAGGGCCGATCTGGGGGAATTACAGGGAGGAAAGCAGGGGTATGAGGAGGTAACCAGGTTAGTTTGCAGGAATGAAATAAGTAACTGAGATGAGGAGAAAGAGTAGCAGGCCGGGAGGCTGGCCCATGAAAACTCAGAGGGGAGACCACAGAATTTTGCATTCTTGTGACCACAAAAGGGAGGCAGAAGCTGACCCGGCAGCTGGAGTCTCAGTAAAGTGCTGCTATGTCTCTCTAGCCCCTGGCCACTGCCCTGCTGGCTCATGGGTTGACAATGGGAGGGGACAGGAACCAGAAAGGATCAACAGGACTCCCAGTCCTGAAGGGGGTTGCTCCCCATGGGTCTCAGTCCTCTGCCCCTGGTCCTCCCCGGCCCTCCTATCCACACCTCTGTGTCTTCTCACTCACACCTAAGGCTTCCAGCATCTTCTACCCTACGCATCATGCGGATGTCCCACAGACACCGACCATCACCTCTCCTCCAAACCTGCTGCTACCTACGGCTTCCCTCGCAGGGGAGGCAGCATCAAGACAGCTCCTTTGTGCAGCTGCCACCACCGTTGGGCTCCCACAGCCCTCCTCCTCTCCCTACACCCACCTCCCAGGCTTCTGCTCACGGCTTCACAAACCAAAATGACTTTTTCTTTCATGTGTGCTGTCTTGAAAAATGCCTATGACATTGTATTTACTAAATAATAACGTATATACACCACTTCAGATCAGAATTCCATCCATTAACCAGTCACTGGGCAGTTACCACGTGCCGCACTGTGCTAGGCATGAGAGATGCAGAGGGGAATGGGGCCTGGGCCTGGTTATCCAGGGCTCACGGCTGACTAGGTGGGGTGGGGGGAACAGGAGTCACATAAAGAGATAATAAATCTCAACAACACCCCGAGGTAAGGACGACCATGGGGGTGTGCATGTGGTACTATGGGACCACAGTGATAAACCTGCTGAGGCCAGCAGCCTTGCATCCTCCTGCCACCTCTGTCTCCTCATTCCTTACATCCAATCACTCCCTGGACCAAGTCTCCTTAAACTCTCACATCTGTGCCGTCCCCTCATCTCCATGGACACCACTTGAGTTTATGTTCCCACCCTCTGCCACCTGGACTCTCTGCCTCCAACCACTCTCTACACCAAAACCAAAAAGGGATTCCTAGAGTGCAAAGCTGACCAAGTCATTCCCCTATTTAAAACCTTCAGTGGCTCCCTACTGCCCTCAGGATAGTGTCTAAACTCATCAGCATGGCTTCACAGCCCTGTCTGATCTAACCCATATTAACATGAGAATTAACAGCAAGGGCTGGCTGTTAGCTCACTTGGGAGAGTGTGATGCTGGCAACTCCACGCTCATAGGTTCGGGTCCCCATATGGCCGGCCAGCCACAAAAAACAAAAAACAAACAAAACAACACCGATTTAATTGAGCAGTTACTATATGCTGGGCACAGAGCTGGGTACCGGAAGGCTGCAGTGAACACGGCACACACCATTCCCCCTCCTGGAGCCTGTGATCCAGCAGGGCACACAGGTATGAAACAAATACTTGTACAAATAATTATGACTGGGATAATTGCAGGAAAAGGCACACTTCCCCGTCCACTCCCTGCTTCAGCCACAATAAACTACTCCTAGTTCCTGCTTTCTGGCCCTGGCTTGGGCTGTTCCCTCTCCTTGAGATGCCCCTTTTCCTTTAGCTGGCCCTCAAGGTTTCCTCCTCCGAGGAGTCTTCCCTCAACCGTCTTCCCTCAACCTCCCAGTTCCAGGGGATCCTGCTCCCACCTGGGGCCTGAGTTTCCCCTGAGCCCAGCACAGGGTTTGGTACAGTAACGCTCAGTACATGTTTGCTGTGTGAATAATTAATAGGACCTCTCAATCCATGTGTGAGCATTTGAACTTTTTAAAAATTATAAAATTATTTGCCTTGATTTCACATATTCAGAAAAGCCAATAAAGGTGGAGAGAAATAATGCTTAAAACAAGGGTGCTTATGAACCTAAGGGCTTTCGGGTGACTGTGACTAAGAGTGTGTGGAGGGCTGGGTCTGCAGGACACCTCGGGCCAGCACAGTGGTGTGGCTGTGGAGGGGAGGGGTCCGGCTGCCCAGCCTCATGTAGTCTTTGCTGTGGCCACCGTCTCTTCCCTGGGCTCTTGGCCCAGGGCCACCTCCCAGGCTTCTGCTCACGGCTTCACAAACCAAAATGACTTTTTCTTTCATGTGTGCTGTCTTGAAAAATGCCTATGACATTGTATTTACTAAATAATAACGTATATACACCACTTCAGATCAGAATTCCATCCATTAACCAGTCACTGGGCAGTTACCACGTGCCGCACTGTGCTAGGCATGAGAGATGCAGAGGGGAATGGGGCCTGGGCCTGGTTATCCAGGGCTCACGGCTGACTAGGTGGGGTGGGGGGAACAGGAGTCACATAAAGAGATAATAAATCTCAACAACACCCCGAGGTAAGGACGACCATGGGGGTGTGCATGTGGTACTATGGGACCACAGTGATAAACCTGCTGAGGCCAGCAGCCTTGCATCCTCCTGCCACCTCTGTCTCCTCATTCCTTACATCCAATCACTCCCTGGACCAAGTCTCCTTAAACTCTCACATCTGTGCCGTCCCCTCATCTCCATGGACACCACTTGAGTTTATGTTCCCACCCTCTGCCACCTGGACTCTCTGCCTCCAACCACTCTCTACACCAAAACCAAAAAGGGATTCCTAGAGTGCAAAGCTGACCAAGTCATTCCCCTATTTAAAACCTTCAGTGGCTCCCTACTGCCCTCAGGATAGTGTCTAAACTCATCAGCATGGCTTCACAGCCCTGTCTGATCTAACCCATATTAACATGAGAATTAACAGCAAGGGCTGGCTGTTAGCTCACTTGGGAGAGTGTGATGCTGGCAACTCCACGCTCATAGGTTCGGGTCCCCATATGGCCGGCCAGCCACAAAAAACAAAAAACAAACAAAACAACACCGATTTAATTGAGCAGTTACTATATACTGGGCACAGAGCTGGGTACCGGAAGGCTGCAGTGAACACGGCACACACCATTCCCCCTCCTGGAGCCTGTGATCTAGCAGGGCACACAGGTATGAAACAAATACTTGTTCAAATAATTATGACTGGGATAATTGCAGGAAAAGGCACACTTCCCCGTCCACTCCCTGCTTCAGCCACAATAAACCGCGACTATAAGTACTTTTTGTTGAGGAGAAGGCTGCTTCTGTCTTCCTCATATCTACTTCAACGAGCAAACAAAAATGCCACTAAAAATCTGTGATCGGAGATTAAACATCATACGTATCACCCTATTTTCCATTTTCAGATGGCCTCCAATGCCCTTCCCTGCCTCTCCTCCTAGCCAGCTCCTTTTCATTGTATCCTCTGTACTAATGTTTCCCTCCTCCCCCCGCTTCTCCTCCCACGTGTGTGCCCGTAGCACTGCTCTACCAATGTTATAGTATAATAAAGAAAAGGACNTGAACTTTTTAAAAATTATAAAATTATTTGCCTTGATTTCACATATTCAGAAAAGCCAATAAAGGTGGAGAGAAATAATGCTTAAAACAAGGGTGCTTATGAACCTAAGGGCTTTCGGGTGACTGTGACTAAGAGTGTGTGGAGGGCTGGGTCTGCAGGACACCTCGGGCCAGCACAGTGGTGTGGCTGTGGAGGGGAGGGGTCCGGCTGCCCAGACTCATGTAGTCTTTGCTGTGGCCACCGTCTCTTCCCTGGGCTCTTGGCCCAGGGCCCTGGCTGACCTCCCACTGTCACTCACCACCCTTCCAACAGAAGTCTGGTCTGCTCCTGGACTTAGCTCCTGTGGGGTGCACATTGCTGGGGAGGGAGAGGAGCAACTGGGATAGGAGGGAACTCCCAAGGGGGCTGGAGCAGCTGCAGGCTAGCGGCATCCTAGCACGTTTCCCAAGCAGTCTTGCTGGGCTCTCTTCTCCTCTCTGCCAGGTCAAGGGGAGGAACTCCACTACTCCCACCTCCCCCAGCCCAGTATCTGCCCGGACTTGTGGCTGAGGCCAGGCCCAGGAGCAAGCAGAGGTTGGGCAGGGAGGCAGACCTCGTTATCCACCCACTCTGAGAAGGCTGCTGTCCCCTGTAGAAGAGACTTTGTTCTGTCTGGAGTCCCTACCCATGGCAGCTTATCTACAAAATCCCACACCGTTCCCTGAACTTCCTCCTTCCTTGGAACAATAGAGTTGGAAGATCTCTGGTCTACCCCTTCATTTCGCAGAGGATGAAACTGAGGTCCTGTGTTGAGCTTAAGTACTCAAGGTATCGTAGCAGGTGAGGGCAGAGTCATGATTTAAAACAAACAAGCAAACAGAAAAGGCAGGTCTCCTGCCTGTCCGCCAGCCCTGGGCCCCTTCCACTAAACCCTGCTGCTCTGCCTGATTCTCACAGGCTGCCCCAACTTTGCCAGCTGGTTTGGCCCGAAAGTTACACCTCCAACAAACGAAACTCACTGGGATCATCCTCACCCCCACCTATATCCTCCTCCACACCCACCCTCATTCATCTGCCCTTCTGACCCAGAGGTTGGGGCAAAGCTCCAGGCAGGGACAGAAGGGACTGCACAGTGGCTTTGAGTCAGAACTCAACTCCATAAGGAGGAGCTGCCAGGACACCTTAAAGAAGGAAACCAGCACCGGTATGTTCTGTTTACCCTCTCGGCTCACAGACATGACCCAACCTTCCCTAGCTGGCAGGATAAAGTCTCAACCTCTTAGTCCCCATTTCGGCCACAATCTGCCTGTCCAGTTCCATCCCCCACCACTCTGGACCCCAGGCGCCTTCCTGCCATAACACACCAACCTCAGATTTTGACACACCCTCTGCTGGGCCCCCTGGCCTCACAGGTGCTGTTCCC
>NW_007729565.1:127898-134515 GCF_000696425.1 Galeopterus variegatus
CCCTATAAAGTATGCGCTTTAATTACCATTCTCATTTTACAGATGAGGACATTGAGGCTCTCAGAAGTGGAGAGATTTGGCAATGACCCTTCTAGTAAGTAGTGGAGGGAGGATTTGAACCCAAGCAGTTCCTAGTCCCCACATGCCAAGCTTAAGACCTAATGGAATTAATGATGGGTGGGGAGAAATTGACTGCCTTGGGAAACAGGGAGGTCAAGGAAGGCCTCAGCGAAGAGGGGACATTTGAGATGTGCCTTGAAGTACAAGCAGGATTTCCAGACAGAGAAGCACATCCCAAATCACAGAAAGAAAGAATTTTATTTTGGTAATTAGTGACCCTCAGCCTTGTTTGCATGATGCAAATATCTGGAGAGCTTTAAAAAGTACTGATGCCCGCCAGGTCCCACCCAGAGATTCTGACGTCATTGGTCTGGGTGCAGCCTGGGCACCAGGGGCTTCTAACCTGCAGCAGGGTTGAGGACGCTGCTCTAAGTAAGGGGGGGAAGGGAAAGGGGGAGGGGAAAGGGAGGGCGGAGCTTGCGTAAAGTGTGCGACGGGAGACCCACCTGCAGCCGAGCCGCTCCCTGGAGGCTTCGGGGTCCTGTTTGTGGAGTCGCAGCCCCTCCCTGTCTTCTTGGGAGGGGCCCCAGACAGCGTGGGCTGGGCTGGTGCTTCCTCCCTCGCATTTTCTCCGTGTCTCACCAGTTGCGACCTTCCTGTGGCCCAGAGTTGCCGAAGACTCCTTACTGGGGAAATTCCACGGTTTCCACGCAACNCAGTGTGGGCTGCTGTGGGCTGAGACCTGACGCTGGACGGAAGGGACCTGGAAAACCCCACGGCCCCCGCAGATCTCAGTAGGCAGGGTCCGTGGGACAGGACAGCCGAGCGCAGAGAGGGCTCCTGGCTTCCCAGGGGACTGCTGCCCTCGGCAGCCGCTAGACCCCGGTGACATTCTGCCGCAACAGTGACATTCCCCCAGAGCCCTCCGAGCCAGGCTGTGCGGCCCAGGGTCTGGATTTCCCCTTCTCAGTCCCCGCCAGTGACTCAGGGACAGTATCGAAAGCAGATGGTGACTTCAGCTCCCTCACCCACTGGGGAGCATGACTGAGCCCAGTGCCCTCTCAGGAGCTCGGAGCGGACGGAGGTCGGCAGCGTGGAGTACGTGTGGGCACACGGGACACTTGCCCTCAATAGCTGGGAGCCCCGAGCCCCTGTTCCTCACACAAGTGTTGTGAGCGTCCAAGGTATGATGTAAACACCGGGATGGCACATGCACAACTAGAACCCGTTAGCACCTGCAGCATCTCATGTATTTAGACATTGTTGTCTTTCATGTTTTAATATGTCACAGAGTTCCCTTTTACCGGATATTAACTAGTTTTCTTTTTTAAAAAAATTTTGTTATTATAAATACCAGTGTATTTTGTTTTGGAATGTTTCCAAAGTGGGTTGCGTAGGGCGAAGTGCAGGAGTGCCAGGTTGTTCTCCAGAAAAGGTGAACTAACTTACAGAGCTCCTCAAAATGTGTAATTTGCACCTATTTCCATATAGCTTTGTCCATGGTAGGTTTCATATTTTTATTTATTTTTGATAACTGGATGGGTATGTAGTGTGGCCTCAAAATAGTTTGAATGGACGTTTAATTTCCATCACTGAATACAGGATCCACCTGCCAATTAGAAAAGGAGCTCCCTCTGGAACATGGTCCACAGTGGGTGGTGGGTGCGTGGGTGGACCAGCGCTCAAGCCTTTCCCTCAAGGAAGCCCTCCCTAAACCCCAGGCGGGCCCTCTTGCCTATACTTCCACAATCCTGTGCCCCTTTCCTTCAGTACATTATCACAGCTGTCATTTTATGTGTATTTGGCAAATTAATTAAGTTCCTCCTCCAAAAGACTGAAGGCCTGTAAGGAGCTATTTTTTGCTTGCCATTGGATCACTATCACCTGGTATATGGGCTCACTTAAATATTTGCTGAATATTTACTTAAAAAAATCTTGTGATTAAGTATACCAGAGACCAATTATGGTATGAATTTTTACAAAAGGGTTCATCACTGGGTTAAATAAGAAAACATTTGGGCCGGCCCGCAGCTCACTTGGGACAGCATGGTGCTGACAACACCAAGTCAAGGGTTAAGAACCCCTTACTGGTCAACTTAAAAAAAAAAAAAACATTTAAGGAGCATCTACCACATGCCATGTACTCTGTAATATGGGNCTGGTGTCTTAACCCCCTTTTCCCTGTTAAGGAAGCTGCAGGAGGCAGGTGAAGCTGTTTCCCCCGTGGTCACAGTGGGATGAAGCCATAGAAGACATCCTAGCCCAGAGACTAAAACAGGTACAGGTGATGATCTCCTGCAGTCAGACAGCCCAGGAGTTAGAGAGGTGGGAAGTTTGAGCACTGGGAGAGATCTCAGAGACACCTCTAACGCTTCGTCCTGGACCCTGGGCATGAGACCAAGCTCTGCTGATTACAAGGCTGTGCGAGCCCGGCAAAGCACCAACTTCTCAGCATCAGAGAATCCAGGGAAAGGGTGCACCTGCCACAAGGACCGATGTGTTATGTGCTTAGAAAGGCTCCTGGCACACAGCACCTACACAGGAGATCTGGTTGAGTGATCTCCCCTAGCAAGAGGAAACCTGCACCTCCTGACTGCCAGGTCCTCGAAGCCACACTCAAAAAGCTTCTAGGTGTAAGTATTTCCGCCAAGAGGAAAGAGAATTTTTGTTTTTCATGCAAAGCAGCTTCAACTGAAATTGACCTCACCATGGGCTTCTGTGTTTGTTTTCAGTGAAGAGGGAGGGAATGAGCCAACTATCCAGGAACCATGGGAACACACCGGGTTGCCCGGCCATACTGTCTACCACCAACCAGGACAAGGGTGATGACACTGCCCCCTCCAATGCTTGGCCTCTGAAGCTGCCCCCTCTCCTCAGAGCTCTTAGCTCATAATAATAATCCTTCCAAGCCCAGCCACGTGCTTCTGGGTGCAGCCTGGGCATAAAACAGGTACAGGTGATGATCTCCTGCAGTCAGACAGCCCAGGAGTTAGAGAGGTGGGAAGTTTGAGCACTGGGAGAGATCTCAGAGACACCTCTAACGCTTCGTCCTGGACCCTGGGCATGAGACCAAGCTCTGCTGATTACAAGGCTGTGCGAGCCCGGCAAAGCACCAACTTCTCAGCATCAGAGAAGCCAGGGAAAGGGTGCACCTGCCACAAGGACCGATGTGTTATGTGCTTAGAAAGGCTCCTGGCACACAGCACCTACACAGGAGATCTGGTTGAGTGATCTCCCCTAGCAAGAGGAAACCTGCACCTCCTGACTGCCAGGTCCTCGAAGCCACACTCAAAAAGCTTCTAGGTGTAAGTATTTCCGCCAAGAGGAAAGAGAATTTTTGTTTTTCATGCAAAGCAGCTTCAACTGAAATTGACCTCACCATGGGCTTCTGTGTTTGTTTTCAGTGAAGAGGGAGGGAATGAGCCAACTATCCAGGAACCATGGGAACACACCCGGGTTGCCCGGCCTGGCAGGGCAGTGGGGACACTTCCTCAGCTGTGGGGTCCTGAGGGGATGCTCTCCCCAGCACCAGCCTCTTCATAGCCAAAGGTCTGCAGGGGACAAACCCAGATGGAACCTTCCCCAGGGTCAATGCAGGGTGAGGTCATAGGCAAGTGTGGTGTGACCCCCAGGACCTTACAGATGAGGCACATAAGCCATACTGTCTACCACCAACCAGGACAAGGGTGATGACACTGCCCCCTCCAATGCTTGGCCGGGTTGCCCGGCCATACTGTCTACCACCAACCAGGACAAGGGTGATGACACTGCCCCCTCCAATGCTTGGCCTCTGAAGCTGCCCCCTCTCCTCAGAGCTCTTAGCTCATAATAATAATCCTTCCAAGCCCAGCCACGTGCTGGCTCACCTCACTTTTCTGCTCAGTTCTCCTTTCTCTCTCTTCACTGGCTTCCTTTCTGTCTCTACTCTCAATAATTTGGGGTGCCAAGTGACCCTATGACAGCCTCTCAGCCCTTTCGTCTCAGGTGTGTGCCTTTGACTGTAACTCTTGTCCATCTCTTACTTCAAGCTCTTGAGAGAGCCTGACCACCTAGGAAACCTTTTCAAGCCAGGGCCTGTGGGGTCTTTGAGAAGGGGAATCAAGACACCACAAGTCCTCTCAGATTTAATCTCATCCCCATCTGATCCTTCTCTCATTCCTGCTGATTGAACTGTTTTTCCTTTTAGGTGCAGAGATGGCTATTATGTCATCACAAACTCTCCCCCACTCCACGATTTATATACTGTGTGCTCAGTTTCTCAAGCTTTGCCCTCCAAAGAAAAACCCTTTTTCTCTAAACATACCACATATGCATACTATCTTTCAGGCTTTGGT
This sequence comes from Galeopterus variegatus, assembly GCF_000696425.1. Taxonomy (NCBI): domain Eukaryota; kingdom Metazoa; phylum Chordata; class Mammalia; order Dermoptera; family Cynocephalidae; genus Galeopterus; species Galeopterus variegatus. The sequence continues at coordinate 132,293 of NW_007729565.1, forward strand.
CTCAGCTATGGATTTTGAGACCTCTACGTTTGAAACTTTTTTGTTCTAGACCAGAGCTTCTCAGACTTTAGCCATATATAGTGTCCTAACGAGGTTGTGTGTTAAAACACAGATTCCTGGGCCTCACCCCCAGAGACTGAGATTCAGTAGGTGTGGGGTGCGGTCTCAGAATTTGTGTCCTTCCCAGGTGATGCTGATGCTGCCAGTACACCAGCTCCATCTGGAGTAGGACTGTCCTTGAATCTTCAGTCCTCACCCTGAAGCAAAGAATGACCCCAGCTTAAAGTTGGAGGAAGGAAGAGTGATGTTGGAAAAGTGCAGGGAAGAAACATTTCAGTAAAAACATTTCCAGCCATAACCACTCCACAGCTTTACCCCTGAGATGAATCCTCCTTTGCAAAATGAGGTTCTGAGAAGTTAGGGAACTTGTCTATGTCACACAGTTCATGACTGGCAGAGCCTGGATTCATCACTGACCTGTCTGCTTGCTCCTGGCCCTCTGAGTCAACTGTGAGGCTGAATTATGTAACACTTGATTGTCACTGGCAAAACCACCACCAGACTGTCCTGACATGACTGGTGAGTAGTGTCATCTCTGCATACAAAGGCCAGTGTACATAAATGCACATGAGTCTATCCACACACCTAATAATCCACCACTCCTCAGGTTAGGGTGCCGGAGTCAGTGTGTCTGAACATGTGGCCAGGGAAGCTGAAAGAGGCATTCCCACCCTTGTGTCTTCCATGCCTGGCCTGACCCTGCTCTCCAGATAGCATGAGAATGACTGATGGCTCAGGACTGGTCCTGGATGTTACTGACTGGTCAAGAATTCCCAACTAATTACCAAATGTTATAAGGAGCAGAGAGCTCTAACACAGTGGTTCTCGAAGTGTGGTTTCTAACAAGTTCCCAGGTGAGAAGCATCAGCCTCATATCGGAACTGGTTGGAAACCCAAATACTTTGCTTTTTTGTCTTTTTTTTTTTTTACTGACCGGTAACGGGATCGCAACCCTCGGTGTTGCGCCNCGGCGGGAGCGCCGCCACACTCCCAAGCAGTGCACTCTCCAGTGTGCCACCGGGCCGGCCCAGAAACCCAAATACTTTGGTCTCATCTCAGACCTATTGAAACAGAAACTTTGGAGTTGGGGCCGAGCAATCCACATTGTAACATGCCTTCCAGAAGTTTCTGATGCACAGCTAAAGTTTGAGAACCGCTGTTCTACTGAAAGAATTAGTTAGATTCTTACTGTGGTCTGGGAGGATTTGATTTTGGGACAAAGAAGGTTCTCTGCTCTCTGGGAAAGCTCTGACTTCACCAGAGGAAGAGGAGCTGGTGAAGCACATACTAATCTACCTGTGAAGTCAACTGTAACCTCTCCTGCCTCACTTGGTTGCAGCCTTGCCCTGGGGAAGATTTATTGCCCAGATAGCTCTGGTGACTCTTGCACTCTGCATGGCCCTTGCTCTGAGGTTGTAATATTTGCATATCTTAGACACTAGGTAAACCCAGTGTCTGCACTTTGCTCCCCAGAACCGTCACTGCAGGGGTAGACTGAATTATAAGCCCTGGCGCAATTGGTCTTGTTGGCGTGTTTTTTACAGTGTTCAACTTTTGGTTTTCTGTTTTAGGGAGAAAAGTAAATGAAGTGTTACATATGGGAGAGGGAATACTATACATGGTGGGAAAAAATTATATTCTTATTTATTGAAGTGAAATACCAGGCAAATGTGGGGCAGACTTTTTTTTTCTTTATTGGTGATATAATTGACATACCATAAAATTCACCTTTTTAAAATGTGCAACTTGATGCTTTTTAATTTAAAAAGTACATGGTGCCACAAGAGAACTTTCTGGAGTGATAGAAATATCTGATAGCTCATTTTGCACATTGGTTTCATGGGTGCATACAATTATCAAGACTCTTCCATAAATAACCATAAAGATCTGTTTATTTGACCTAAACTACACCTCAATAAAAAATAATTTAAAAAGTAAATGGTACCACTTTGAAAAATCTGAAACAATTAAAATTTGAGAAATATTCAGTAGTCACTGATTCAATGAAATTGTCTCCAAAATAACAAGTGCAGGGTCAGAAAGGGGGTGATCCTGTCAAACTAAGGAAGAAACTGAGGCAAAAATATGAAAAACAGTGAGTTTATTTAGGCCAAATTTTTGGACTGCAGCCCGGGAGAGACAGACTCAAGTTGCCGTGAAAAC
>NW_007729565.1:135307-137563 GCF_000696425.1 Galeopterus variegatus
TATTTAGGCCAAATTTTTGGACTGCAGCCCGGGAGAGACAGACTCAAGTTGCCGTGAAAACATATTCCGGAGGACAAAAGAGAAGTCAGTAGTAATTAAGGGAAAAAGGAGAATCTTAAGGGAGCACTTCCAAAGTTGTTGGACAAGAATTTACAATGGTTCACTAAAATAACATATGCTACTGATTAACTATACAATGCTCTTTGAGTCATGAATTCCAGGGACTTTGCAACAAAGAAAGAATGAGGGTCACATTGTATGATTAGTGGTAATGTTTGGGTAATCTATACGCACAGGTGGTCCCAGCAATCTGGAAACTGCTACTAGAATGTGCCTTTTAGCAATGATCTCAGACAAGGGTGAGGGGAATGTGACCAAAGCTCCAGGCTCATATCTCTCTGGGCCCAAGAAGTTCAATGACCTCACATTTTTTAGATTACCCTGAACTACTTTCTTTCTCAATCCCTTTTCTCCCCATCATAAGGGTCACAGCCAACACACCTATAACAAAGACAGGTTAACAAGAGAAAAACAACAAATTTATTTTATCACAGTTTTACATGACATGAGATACAGGGAAAACTGCAAATTTTTATGCTTAGGTTCAGTGAAGAATGCATAGCCATGTACACCTGTGATTGGGCAAAAAGGATCTGATCTAATGTTAACAGACTGAGTGGGAAACAACAAAGCCTTTTTGTTCAGATTCTTCTTGGCCTCTCTGAGCAACATTCCTTCCTCCCAGGTATGGGGCAGAACCCTCTGGAATGAGGGTCTTCATTTCTTGATGAATGAGGGTCTTCTTTAAGAATGAGGGCCTTCTTTAAGAATGAGGGTCTTCTTTCCAGGCCAGCTGGAAGAGGGACTCTAGTGTCTATGGCTTGCCTCAGGGGAGAGTGAGGGGCAAGAGACAAGAGGACAGAAGGACAAAGAAAATTTGCTTCTGAGGCTGTTTCTGAGGCCTTCACTTTGGGGTATTGTTTTCTGAACCTCAACACAAGCAAACAATAGGTCACATTTGCCTTGTATTAATCCATCTCTCAAATCCATTTCTCATTATGAAGATAAGGGGAATTCAGATAAGAAAAAGTATTAGGAAATAAGTCAGGTTACCTTGCCTGAGACAATAGAGCTTTAGCAAACACCAAGAAATAGTATCAACTTTGTGATTACACACCTAAGTAAATGAAAAATCACGTATATTACTTGATGTGAACACAAAAAAATGGAGTTTTTTTTAAAACCGCATGCTCACTCTCCAAACAAGCAGCATTTTATTATATATGTATTATAAATCATACCAGGTGAATGAGCAAGTTGATTTCAACTTGCGTGCAAGAGTTATAAAATTGGGGTTTTCCTTAATGTTAGTCTAATTTTCATTTTAAAGCTAAGTAGGATGTATACAGGCAAATGATGTAGTAAAACACTACACGACTAAAACAAAAACAAANAAGTAGGATGTATACAGGCAAATGATGTAGTAAAACACTACACGACTAAAACAAAAACAAAGTCTTAGTTTCTAGAGAAAAATTGTAAAATTACCTGAGGCAATTTTTCAAGCTTGGGAGAAAGGCATTATAAGGAATAATTACCAGAAAAACAAGTTTCATTCATATTGCTATCTTAGATACATGCACATAACTTCACCCTTCTTTATTCAAACCATATACCATCACTTTTGAATGTGAGTATATAATGTGCTGTGTGCATACAGTGATTACTAAAATATGTACATTTGTTTCTAAGGATATATACATATAATTGCTTTTGTTATCTTCTTGATATGAGGTCATCTATAGTGCATGTGTACAGAGGTTCTTATTTTCAGCTAAGCATCTATGTATGTGAGAGTGAATGTGAGATGCCTTTATCTGTGGATGTGTGTGTCCTCTCTTAAAACTTTATAACTGTGATGGGGGCGAGGTTGTGAACCAAAGATGGCCAGGAGTCACCAGAGGTACATATGCATGAATTTCAAACAGGCAAAACCCCCACTCATGGAAGAATATAACTTTAAACACATTAAGAGTTTTACTTTATAGTGATAATAATTTTTTTTAAAAAAAGGAGAATGGATTAATTTTTTTTTTTTAATTACAGCTGGCTGGTACTGGGATCTGAAACCCTTGACCTTGGTCTTATAATCCCACCCTGTAACCAACTGAGCTCACCAGCCAGCCTCTGAGAAGGGATACTTGTTGTACAGCTAGTACATGTTAAGCACCATGTTAGGTACTTTATAGCTATTAT
>NW_007729565.1:137949-140380 GCF_000696425.1 Galeopterus variegatus
AGGTTGTGAACCAAAGATGGCCAGGAGTCACCAGAGGTACATATGCATGAATTTCAAACAGGCAAAACCCCCACTCATGGAAGAATATAACTTTAAACACATTAAGAGTTTTACTTTATAGTGATAATAATTTTTTTTAAAAAAAGGAGAATGGATTAATTTTTTTTTTTTAATTACAGCTGGCTGGTACTGGGATCTGAAACCCTTGACCTTGGTCTTATAATCCCACCCTGTAACCAACTGAGCTCACCAGCCAGCCTCTGAGAAGGGATACTTGTTGTACAGCTAGTACATGTTAAGCACCATGTTAGGTACTTTATAGCTATTATCTTATATAATCTTCACTACTAGCCTAAGCAGGTACAAATTAACCCGATTACATAGATGAGGAATCTGAGGCGTTTCCAAAGCAACGCAGTAAAAGGAAGAGCAGTCTGACTTCAGAGCCTGTTAACTTCGTTCTCTTCCCCAAAGTCTCAACTAAAACGTGAATTTCTTCAAGAAAATAAAAAATGATGAATATTTAACTAGCTCTCAATCCAGTTTTTAGTAATATGGAATGTGATTGTAATTTATTTGGAAAGCTTACTTCATATTTTATATGTATGTAAAGCAGAATTATAGATGTTTGCTTAAGGCTCAAGACCATAAAATTGAAAGGACTCTGGGCTTTGATTGAACTGCAAGCAGTAACAATCTCCTGACAGGGAAGAGCATTTCCTTCTCCCTGGGCTCCACCACGTCTCTCCTGGTTCTCTTCCTCCTTCCCTATTTCCCTATCAGGGATGGGATCCTCTTGCTCTGCCCACGTCCTACGTGACAACCTTTCTTTGGATTCAGTCTTCATTTCACTTTCGAAACCCTCCATAGGCCAGCTCATCCACGACCCTGGTTTGACCAGTCCTTAACCTTTCTCCAGGTGTAGCTACCTAGACAGCTCACTGGGCCCGGCAACGCAATTCCAAAGCCAAACTTTTCTTTTTTATCCACCTCTCCCCCAACATTTCATTTTTCCCTACAGAAATCCTGTCTTAGCACCACCACCCACGCAGCCACACAGATGAGAAATCTGGATATCCCCAGCTATATCCAATACGTCTGTCTTCTTCATCCAATGAGGTCTTCTCATTTATTTCTCCTCAACTGCTCTCAAATGCATCTTCTTTTTTCCTATTCCCTCCACCATTGCTCTGATTAGTCATGGCCCTCAGCACCTGTCCCCTGGACCACTGGCAGCAACAAGTCTCTGGCCTCCAACCAAAGTCCCTTTCAGTGTGCATGCCCCGCCCCCAGTCGCTATAGACAACTCTCCTTTAAGTAAACTGTATTATCTCCTTCCCCAACTTAAATCATCCTGCAGGTTCTTCCGTGCCTGCAAGATAACAGCATAAAAGGACCTACACATTCCACCTACTTTTTTTCAGCCACGTCTCCAATTTCATATTCCAATATTAAGAATTCCATGTATTAAACACGTTAAGTTTCCAGAAGACATCGTGCTATTTTAGGCCTCTGTCTAGGTGAATATGTACCCCTACTTCAATTCCCTTGCTGACTTCTAATTACTGGTTTTTCAAGACATTAGTCTGATTATTCTTTCAGGGATCCACCTTCTCTGGGAAGCTTTCCTTTGTGTCATGTGCTTGTTTCTGTCCTTGCTTTATTTTCATGGTATTGTTTTGATGCTTTATTTGCTCATAGGTGTGTCTCCCTTTCCTTAACCATCAGATCCTTGAGGGCAGCACAATGCATAGCACATAGTGAATGCTCAATAAATGTACATTTAAACTACATAAAAATATGGCATTATCATATCTTTAAAAAAAAGGCTTAATGCAGGATGTTCTCCAGAAAATGTTCTCATTACCTGTAGAGACAGCAGTTCTACACAAGCTCCTCTGGATCATTTTCATGACCACACATTTCTCAAGTACTCAGTAAAACAACCTAACAACCAATTACAAGTGAAACCTGGATTGGATTCTGGACTTAAAAATACAGCTATAAAGGATATTTTTTAAATTAGAGAAAGAGAAAATGAATTGTATGATAGGTGATCTTATTGAATTAATGTTAATTTTCTTAGGTATGAAGGCGGCTAGAACATCCTTTCTCTTGGCAGTGATCACATGCTTAAGTTTTTAGGGGAAAAGCTTTATGATGCCTATGACTTATTTTCAAAGTTCATTTTTTAAAAACTGTACATATACAAAGAGATACAGCAAATGTGGTAACATGTTAACTGATAAAAAGTGAGTATTCTTTGTACTAATCTTTCAACTTCTCTGCATATTTCAAATTAAAAAACTAAAACATCTGGGGAAAAGGCTAAGAACAGCCAAAAAAATAAAATCTTTTGAAATTTAAATGTCTGGGCCGGCCCGGTGGCGCACTGCTACAGTGCGCTGCTTGGGAGCGCGGCAGCGCTCCC
>NW_007729565.1:141169-142225 GCF_000696425.1 Galeopterus variegatus
GGTTGCGATCCATTGCCGGTCACGAAAAAAGACAAAAAGGAAAAAAAAAAAAGAAATTTAAATGTCAACACTGCTCTTGACCTCTCTTCCAAACCTGCCAAACAGTACCTCCCATTGTCCCGTTCACACCATAAAACCACTGCATTTCAATTAGGTTTGGGTTTTAAAGCTGAAAGGCACAGTTATCCTTCCAAAAGCACTTTACAATTTGCTCTCCTAGTTAGCCAACCATCACCAGGCTGTTCATTTTTAGTTGCTTAAATATCATATCCCGCTTTAGAAGCTTAAGCAAATAAAAACTTGCCTCTTGATTGCTACTTGTAATTCCTTGAGATCAGCCATTGGAGATTTTCACCTGGGAAAACCTGAGGTGATAAGGAAACAGCAAGGCTTGGGGAAGTAGTCTTGCTTTAATCATTTCAGAATTGCCAAATCTCTAGCAAGAGCTGGTTATTTTTTATTACCATGAAGGTGACAAGAATTTAGCCCTTCTCTTATTTCCATTATGCTCATAGGAAAATTAAGGAAAATGCACTTATGATTTTAAAAGAGTTAATGGACCTAGATACATAACCAAGAGAATTGAAAAATACATGGTTACATGAAAACTTGTATATAGCAGTTCATACCAGTGTCATTCATAATAGCCAAAAAGTAGAAACAACCCAAGTATCCATCAATTTATGAATGAATAAACAAAATGTGGTATAACCACACAATGGAATAGTATTGCATCAGAAAATGAAACGAAACACTGATGGCATGGCACAACATGTACAAATCTTGAAAACATTATGCTCAGAGGAGCCAGACACAAAGGCTACATATTGTATGATCCCATTTCTATGAAGTGCCCAGAACAGGCAAATCCACAGAGACAACGTTTATTAGTATTTTCCTTGGGCTGGAAGCAGAGGGGTCAGAAATGGGGGAACAACTTGCTAATGGGTAAAGGGTTCTTTTAGAGGCAATGAAAATATTCTGGAATTAGATAGTGGAGATGGTTGCACAACTTTATGAATATACTAAAAACCACTGAATTGTGCAAATTAAATG
>NW_007729565.1:143028-163147 GCF_000696425.1 Galeopterus variegatus
TCTTTTAGAGGCAATGAAAATATTCTGGAATTAGATAGTGGAGATGGTTGCACAACTTTATGAATATACTAAAAACCACTGAATTGTGCAAATTAAATGCGTGAATACTATGGCATGTGAATTACATCTCATTTTTTTTTTTAAGTTAAAAGCAACTTTCTACTTGATCCCGTTTTTTAAGAACAATAAAGGTAGCCCAGGGGCATGCTGGTTATGACTGCACCTTGCACCTCCAAGTCACCATTGGCCAGAGTGAAGAGTGGCCCCAGACTCTGCAGGGTGCTTGCAAAGCTCCCCATCCTGCCCTCCCCAGTCCTCACAGGAGCACCAGAGTTTGCCTTGGCATCTTTAGGGCTGATTTTGCATGCTTTGCATTCCTATTCACCACCAGAATCCCAGCACTACTTCCAAGGCCAGTCCTCATACAAGTCTCCTACCCCATCCCCACTTCATTTTCCTCACTGTACTTACCATCTATTATTCATATCCCTCCAAATTTTGGTTTTGTTCATTACTTTACTGCAAAGAATAGGTGCTCAATAAATTTCTGGTAAATGAATAAACTTGGAAATAAGCTTACACAGAAATGTGCCCTGGATATTATTTAAAAGATGAAGTTTCATGCTTCAAAATGTGTTTTTCTCCCACAAGATTTTCTCCTCCACTTAAATATATGCCCAATCTTTGATAAAACTTGCACAAATGGCATTTTATTGCAGATGACAATCTAATTTACAAATCTTTATACATTTCAAGGAAAACATTCAGGCATCATAAACATAAAAATTTCAATATGCAAAATTCAAATTTACAGCAAGAAAACACAAACTTATTTTTGAACTATGTGGTTATTACTGTACTACCTTTAATTCCTTATCCAGAGTCCAAAAAGTGTGGGCAAACCCTAAAAATGTAGCAGAAGCATTTCCGCACACTGGTATCCATAATCTAGTTTGTGCAGAAATGTTTCCACTAGATTCATAGAGTACTCTTTGGAAGAAAGAGGTGAGAATTGGTCATTTGGTCGCCCTTCGGACCTTCTGCAACTCTTCAATGGGCTTCCACTCTTGGTTGATTGTTATAAGCTTAAAAAGAAAAGAAAAAATGTTTTGTTAAGGATCTGTGCTTCATCTTCATGTCCCTTTTTGGGAATTGTCCATGCTCCCCTTTAGAAAAAGCATCACCATAGTGTTTGTCATCAAGGAACCACCTCTTTCCATCTGTAAAACATCACTCCATCCCTCTAAAAAACCCTTGGGTTCCTACGTGTTAAGGGATCAGAGAGAAAGGTCATATATATATATGCCCTACTTTCATTTATGCAGATTTTTGAATTTGCCAAGATATTATGTGATCCATATGTTGAAGAATGTGTCTGCTCCTCATGAGTACATATACAAATCTCCTAGCACAGGGCTTGGCATATGGCTCTTAATAAATGCTGTTCAGTATACTTACTCAGTGAGTACAAATGATCTGAGTTACACAATCAGGGAAAAGGGATAGAGCTGTGGACAGTTCTTGATTCCCAAAGAACTTACATTCAGAGATTCTCATTTATAGTCACAAGTTTTCTATTACCCCAGGAGCTAGGAGATGTAGGTAGTTTAAAAGATCCTAAATGTCCTTCACTAGGTCAAACTGTGTTATCTGAGAGTTTTGTATTTAAAAAAAAAAAAAGCTTTCCTGATAGACCTAACTGTAGAGGAGTGTAGGAATATTAACATTGAGAAAGACCAGGGAACTTACACACGGCAAAAGCCCTTAGTGTAGGTAAGAGATTTGAGGCAGAACAGGGATTGTTCAAAGGGCAAAAGCCCTTAGCATAACAAAGATCTTCAAGTATGTTCTGCTAGATTAGATAAGGACATTAAGGTCATTTCTTATCCAGCTTCACTCCCTTTCGTTTCTCAAGATGCTTTCCAGAGAATGCCCCATAGCCAATCTCTTTTCATTCCTTTGATAAATGATTGATTAAGTTGTTTTCTCTCTCATATTTCCTTGTCTTTACAATAAAAGCTGAAGCAAATACCAACTTGGGGCTGCATCTGGTAACTCCTTTCTTGAGGGAGTTTTCTCAGTGCAGCCCCTTCAGGCTTCTCATTGCTCTTAACATTTGGGCTCTGAGTGATCTTTGCATCTCCATCACACAGCGAGAAGTGACACCTAACTAGTATTCATTCCAACAGGCTCAATGTTTCTAACTTCCAAAATATTTAAAACATTAAAAATGAAATCTTTGCAATAGTCTTAATGAGTAGATATTAGTTAATATAGTAATTAACTATAAGTTACGTTAACTTAAAGAGAATGTCACTCCTGTTTTTGGGAGCTCCAATTATTTATCACAACAGACCTTATATTTAGATAATTAATGGATAAAAGGAGATAATGTATTCCAATAATGATAAACATTTATAACTGAATGCTTATTGTGGGCCAGGACTGTGCTAAATGGCTCTATGTATTTTATTTTCTTTAATTCTCTTAATGCTGAGGTAGAGCCCTATTATTGTGCCCATTTTACAGATTCAGAGAGCTTCAGAGAGGCCAAATTGTCTAAAACCACCTGTGACTAATGGCCCAAGCAGTATTTTTAACTAGATCTCTAAAATTCTACAGCACTGTCTTTAACACTACATTAAAAGGCATTCTGTAAGCGTAAGGTATTAAATCTACTTCACTGACAAAGGTGCTAAGATTTGGGCTAAATGTAAATCACTTGTTTTTAATTTAGCATTACCTTTCTAGGTACACTGGGATCCACATTTTCCCAAGGTTCTGGATTTCTTTTTTTATCAATGCTAAAAATAAAAGAAAGTTAATTAAACATTAAAGTAAGTGAATTTAAACCAACACTGATATTGGGCCTATAAACATGCTAGCGACAGACCCAATGTGCATACTTAGGCATTGGTCTGTTAGTTAACTATCAGGAACCATCAGTAGTAACTGAAATTGATAGAAGATTCCTTAAGGGAGTTTCATGGTTTGGCTCAAACATTAAGGATCAATTTCTCCGCAGGGTAGAAGGTCTGTATTCTCTTTAACTGGCTAGATTGGAAACTGCTCCCACAAACCAAATAACAAAGTGGGTGGAAGGGCCAGGCTAAGGACACGCAGTAATTTCCTTATGCTGGTTTCTGGGAGGGGCAGAGGGGTTGGACTTAAACTGTAGGTGGTGAACTCCAGGGCACTCATCCCCTCTGCCTGCCTGTGGTTACAGTTAGTGTACTCTCCAGCCTGCAAGAGTCTAGATCGGTTTCAAGTTTCTCTCTTCCTTGCATTCCAAGATACATGGCTTTTAACCTTCTTATATCCAAAGTTGAGATTAGGTTCATTGTAGACAACTGAATCTATCAGTTCTACCACATCTTTCTAATAAGTTGAAATTTAAACTAATTAAAGCGATTAAGTTTTTGATATATCTCTCAACCATTTAAGACTTTAAGTTTCAAAACTTAAGTTTCAAAAAAAAAAAAAAATCAAACTTCACTGCAGGAGACTGAAGGAGGGCCAATGGATGAAAGGATATTTAGGCACAAGGAGCAAGCTAATTTTGTTAATATCATAATTTAATAGTCTTCCAATATCAGGATACTTTAGTCCTGACTCCAGGTTCACAATTTGACATGCATATCCTTGGGGGGAAAAGTAGGAAACTGATATCATGCATTTCATAAACCAAGGGTCAACCAAACAGCACCAAAAGATTTTATAAACGAGGCCTACTTACATCACATCGGATTTTCCAAGGGAATATACAGCAAAGGATGAGGCTCCGGTGGCTGCCACGGCCGTGAACACAACCAAGGGAATAAGCTAACGTAGCAGATTGAGGACAAGTGTTCAGATGTATCAATATGAAACATTTAAAATATAACAAATTGCTATTTATCACTTTACACTTCTAAATCTGTGCCATCTTTTCATCCTTAAAAATTCACACTTTCAGTCAAGATTTTCAATTGCTTTAAAAAACTTACTTCCTTCTTTTTCATCAGGAGTTGGAAAAAGTTCATGATGACTTCAGTGTAGAATATCAAATCTAGAATTTAAAAATCTGAGATACTGATCAAAACTTCGGCCACTAGGACCCCAGCGGGCGGGCGCCCAACCAATCCAATGAGCTCCAAAAGCCACCCAAGGGCCGGCTCTCAGCACCCTCGCCCGAAGGCGACTCACCTGGGGTTGGGGCGGGACGGCGCGCGGACAGATGTCAACGCCCAGAACCGAACGGGCACTCGGCCTCCGCGCCTTATATACCGACCGCAACCGCTCGGGAAGGGCCGGGCCACAGCGCTCTGGTCACGCGGGCGGGGCGGGGAGCCTGCGGGACCTGACTCGCTTTCCCCGCTCAGCGCCTGGCTCCCGGGCGCCACCTGCAGGACGCCGTGAGGGCAGACGCGGCGCAGCCCAACGCTGGCGCCAGCGCCCCCTGCCGTTCGCCGCGGTTCTTATCCACGCGGGCAAGCGCTCTGGGGGTTTCGGGTGTGGAAGGTGGGACCTGAGAGCAAGGGGAGCGCTGATGGCCAAGGTCTGGGTGAAAACCAACCCTTCCAAAAGGTAGTCCAGAAAAAGGAGCCGCAGAGCCGAGGGTCCCAGGACTGGCTTACAACCCTGAGTCTCAGGGGAGGCTCCCAGCTGCGGGCGGGTAAATTGGAATTAACCCAATCACATTAAAAGCTCCAAAATGGGATGCAGTCACATAATTAAACTTAAATTGTACGGTTCATTTCAGAATAACTCCCATGGTGTCCTAATTTTTTCCATTAAAATATCGGGGGTTGGATGGAGAAGAAACAAAAGAATCCCCTGGAAAGGTTTCCAAGAGAAGGTCTATTTTTGCGAACGACCCCATTGTCTGGCTTCCTGTTTGGGTCCCCTCCTAACTTCCCCTAAGCCAGCAGCCTCAACTCGCCGAGTTTGCAGGCGGCTGCAAAGCCGCGCAAAGAATAACAACTCCATTGAACCGGCGGCTGTTCGGACACTGAGCCGGGTCCCTCTCGACATTTTTGCAATGTGGGTACGTTATTAAGACTCAAAGATGCTCGAGTCACACAGCTGGTAAGTGGCGGAGATGTCATCGGAACGCAGGTCTGTCTGGCACCCACCACCACCGCTCTTTCATCCCTCCCTTACCTACTGCAATCATCTCAACGGCAGAAGCTCGGTTATTTAAATAACAGTTTTAAGCGGAAGCTTGAAGTTAAAGTTAAAACATCTTAATGTTTCCTGGAAACGGCCAGCTGTACGAGTATTTCAACCCCATTGTAACTATAGACATGGACTTTGCAGTCAAACGGGCCTGATTTCAGTGCCCAGCCCTGCCACACTTAGCTGACTCTCAGTTTTATATCTGCAAAATGGGGACAAACTTAGCTCAGGAGGGAGTCGGAAAAAAATGTTAAAATATATGTAAAGCACGTGGCATTCTGCCCTGCCTATAGTAGGCATTCAATAAATATTATCATTCGTAAAGATTTGTTTTATGTAAGGCAGATTAAAAATGTAGTTCCCCCCTCCCCCCGCCATACTTTTTCTGGTAAGAGTTCTTTCTTTTTTTTTTTTAAAGATGACCGGTAAGGGGATCTTAACCCTTGACTTGGTGTTGTCAGCACCACGCTCAGCCAGTGAGCGAACCGGCCATCCCTATGTGGGATCCGAACCCGGGGCCTTGGTGTTATCAGCACCACACTCTCCCGAGTGAGCCACGGGCCGGCCCATGGTAAGAGTTCTTATTGAGTAACTTCAGAGCTGTAACCATCGGCATTTGCTGATTGGTTCGATCCACATCAGATACTTCAAAGAAAATTCAACATTACTTCTCCCTATTTTGTATTACATAGAATCAGAGAAACTTTCAATGCTCCCCCTGCAAGATTTCTAAGGTTTTCCAGTTTGTTAGCATATAGTTGTTCAAAACAGTCTCATGATCCTTTGCATTTCTGTGGTATAAGTTCTAATGTCTCCTTTTTCATTTCTGGTTTTGTCTTCTCTTTTTTCTTCATTAGTCTAGCTAAAGGCACATTGATTTTATCTTTCCAAAAAACCAATTCTTTGTTTCATTGATCTTTTGTATTGTTTTTTAACATCTCTAATTCATTTATATGCTCCGATCTTTGTTATTTCTCTTTTCTACTAATTTGGTGTTTGATTTTTTGTTTTTCTAGTTCCTGAGGTGTAACATCAGGGTATTTTAAGTCTTTTTACTTTTTTGATGTAGGTATTTATTGCTATAAACTTTTCTCTTAGAACTGCTTTTGCTGTATCCCATAGAGAATCTTCTTTTTTTTTGCCCTTTTGTCTGAGGTTACTGTAGGCAAAACTACCCAGAAAATAATTTTCTGTCTCCAGTTTTTAGCAGTAAGAACACTTCCTATCCCAAAATGTAACAGAATTCATAGTCTCACCACTGGCAACAGGAAGGTATGGATGAAATCACGGTCCTCCCTGCACCTCAGCCCTGTGTGCTGGCCAAGGCAGAATGCGCTGCCAGGCTGGTGCTGCCTGGATGACCAGGATGAGAAGCAGGTATAGCTCCCACCCCTTCAAACCCTGGCCTCCACAAAGGAGCCCACTTTGGACGCTCACAAGCATCACCCTCTGTGGCTGCTCCAAAGCCCATAATTCTTTGGGGGAGTTTCCCTTCCCTACTCCCAATTGCCAGAAATTTCTAGAACCATCCCTACCTACTGCCATCCAGGCTTGCAGGGGCATCAAGCCATGGCTGCTTGGTTCTCACCCCAGGAATTTAAATTTTAATCAGCCCAGCTCAGGCTTTATAGGAAACATAGACTATTCTATTACTAAAAATTTTTTCGTTGAAATTCTTTCTGCTCATATCTGACACTGGACTGTCCTAATTCTGATACCCTATCCTTCAGTGGCTGCCTTATAACCAGATTTGCAATACTAGATTTGTTAAGTTTGGGGGTTATTGGGGATGTTCCATATATTGCTTTAGGTTGACTGTTAACGTGGCCCAGAATGCAGTTTTACTTCAGTATATAGGGAAAGCTGTTCACACTTCACAGTACACTAGAAAAAAGGTGCTTAGAAACTTACACGATTTAATTTTCTCAGATTAAGAATACCTGTACAGCTTTCAAAAAGCCAGAACCATCCTCAAATCAAATTAAAACTGAATCAAATAAATTCTTGATATGATTTTGTCATTTATTGAGCATTTCAGTAAGAAGAGGCACATAGTCTTTGTTCTCAGGAGGCTTCCAATGTTCTGTTGGGAAGTTATAATTACAGTTCAAAAGACACTTTTAAATAAACTCAGCCTTGAACAAAAGTGTGGGTACTAAATGCTCAGCCTGACCACTAGAAACTTGTTCTGGGAAAGAACACGTGGCCCACAGCTAGATGTTTGAGTTAAGGCATTCAGGCCAAGGTTTATCAGGTCTAGGATGGCAAAGGTTTTATGGCTGCCTTGTTCTATAACATCAATAACCAATAAAGAGCATGAATAGTCAGAATTCTAGTAAATTTTCTAAGTATTTTCCTATTACTCAAAAGTGAGGGTCCATCTGTTAGAACAATTTTAATTGAATCAAAACACACACACACAATTATATAGTAGTATAAAACAACCACCATTTTATTATATCATAATTTTTTGTGAGTCAGGAATTTGAGTAGGGCTTAGCTAGCCCATTTTTCTGCCCCATGTGGCTTTCAGTGAAGTCATGGGTAGTATTCAGCTGGCTGATTGGCTGATATGGAGAGTGCAAGGCAGCTTCACTCAGGTCTGTCTTGGAATGGCTGGAAAGCTGGGCTCAGCTGGGATTGTCAACTGAAGCATCTACACTAGCCTCCAGACCACAGTGGTCTCAGTGTTGTCAGACATTTCTTTTGGGGGTTGGGGGCAGCTGGCTGGTATGCAGATCCAAACCTTGACCTTGGTGTTATAACACTGTGCTCGAACCAACTGAACTAACCAGCCAGCCCCTGAATTACATTTTATTACCAAAGTCAGGGGTTCAGATTCCTGTACTACTGGCCAACTGTCAAAAAGAAAACAAAATTTGTACCTATAAATCATACAGGTCCTTTCCTTAATTATTCCTGACAGTCCTAGCTCTGGTCAGAAATAAGAAACTCCAACAACTACTTAACATTTATGACATACATTTTATGCACTACGTTCTCATCATACCCTGGACTTCTTTTGAAGCAGTTCTCACCATTACAATTAATTCACTGAATAATTTGATGTCTGCCTGTGCTCCCAGCCATCTTGTCAGTGCCATGTCTGTCTCATTCACTGAACATCTCAGCACCTAGCATGGCACCTTGAGTGAAGAATGGACTAGTAAGATGTATAGATGTATACCAGACACTGTTAGGTGAAAAATCATGAGGTTATGATCATTCCTTTTTGGTTTTAAAAAATAATCTATATGTGCATAAAGGACTGGAAGAAATACCAAAGGATTGACTTCTTTGTACTTATCTGTATTTTCCAGTATTTTAAATTACTTTTGTAATAAAGAAAAATAAAAATGTACATATAATCTCCTTCAAAATTACTTTTAATTACAAAAGGAAAAATAACTATACAGTGGATACCTGCCTTTATGATAATGGCAGGGAAACACAACTCCAGGAACCAATTGCTCTATAAAAGAATTGGTCTATATATACCCTTCAAAAATGTCAAGGTCAAGAATGACCAAGGACTATTTCAAATTAAAAGAGGCTAATGAGACACGGTAACTAAATGTAATGTGTCATCCTTGACTGGATACTATAAAGGAAAAATTGCTATGTAGGACATTATTTGGACAATGCATAAAAATTCATTAGACAATAGGGTAAAATAGCCTATCAATATCCAATTTCCTGAATTTGGTAACTGCACTGTGGTCATGTAAGAAAATAACCTTATTCGTAAGAAATATACACTAAAGTAAGTACTAAGGAGTAAAGGGACATGATGTATATAATCTATTCTCAAATGGTTAAAAAAAATACTTCGCGTGTATGCATACATATATAAAAATAAATGGGGGGACAGAGAGAAAGCAAATGTGGCAAAATGTTAAAAATTTGTGAATCTGGGTTAGAGTATATAAGGTTCTTTGTACTATTCTTGCAACTTTACTATAAGTATGAAATTATTTCAAAGTTAAGGGAACACAATCAACCAAAAACAACTACCCTTACAATGAAATCAACATACACACATACTCCCTTCCTAAATTTTAATATACCTTTTAGAAATAACATGAGTCTTAGCTTAGCAGGCACAATTTTTTTAATTTACAGGAAATATACACACAAAACTCTAAAAATATAAAGTTGCAAACTATAGGCAAGTTCACATTTCAATTAATGTGAACAACTGAACAAGAATATAAAGTAATTTTTAAATATCTTCTAAGATAGAAAATTCTTCTTAAATAAGTTTTCATATAAAGTCAAGTCCTTGTGACTTAAGGATGGTTTCACAGTCTCAAAGGATTTAAGAAAGTGCTCTTGTTTCACCATGGTTGCTTCTAGTCCATTTTCTTGCAGAGCCAGCAAGGCAGCCTGTAAGAAACAAGCAACAGGAAATAATTAATTTGCTTCATTTTTTTTTTTAACAATACATGGTAATACTTTAAAATCTGAATGCAAAATACGTGTCACTTCATAGGATTCCAGTATTCATGTCACTA
Source organism: Galeopterus variegatus (assembly GCF_000696425.1). Taxonomy (NCBI): domain Eukaryota; kingdom Metazoa; phylum Chordata; class Mammalia; order Dermoptera; family Cynocephalidae; genus Galeopterus; species Galeopterus variegatus. The sequence goes on from NW_007729565.1 coordinate 152,700, forward strand.
AAAACATTAAGCTAAAAAATTAAATAAGGTAATTAAAAATCCACTTAGGGGCTGGCTGATTAACTTGGTTATAGAGCAGTGTCCTAACACCAAGGTCAAAGGTTCGGATCCCTGTACTGATCAGCTGCCCACCCCACCCAAAATCCACTTAGTAGATAACTATTCCCACATTAAACTCTAACCCATTTTTTCTAAATGGGAAAAAAAAAAACTGTGGAATAATATATATAAGTCCATATGTATTTTTAAAGATGGGAAAATATCTTCATGATCTTGGAGTAGAAAGGACATTGTAGACAGTACTGATCATAAAGGAAAAGATCAAACAGATACTCTATGACCCAGCAATTCTCCTCAAGACTATAGTCAAGATAGACATAAATATATCACCAATAGACGTGTGCAAAAATTGTTCCCAGCAGCATAATTCATAATAGCAAAAAAGTAAAAATAAAAGAATGGATAAACATTGACTATTCATATATGAGAATGTTATAATGTGATGGTATTGAACAAATTATGACTACACAAAAAACCATGGATGAATTTCACAAACATAATTTTGAATTAAAGAAGCAGACAGAAAATAATATGTATTGTATGGTTCCATTTATGTAAAGCTCAAAAGCAGACAAAATTAATCTCCAGTGTAGGAAGTCTGCAGGTTGGTTCCTTTTTGAGAGGAGGCAGGGAACAGAGATTGGGAAAGAGCCAAAAGGAAGACTCTCAGGTGTTGATAACATTTTATTTTTTCACACAAGTGGTGGTTCTAAAAGTATGATCACTTTATGCTATTTCAATGAACTATATCCTTATGATCTATGCATTTTTCTGAATGTTATATTGAGCAAAAGTTTATGGAACAGAAGAAACCTAAAATGGCTTCTTCTGCCCTCCACAGAAGTTTACATCTCTTCTCTCAAAAACGGCCTTTTCTGACACCCCAAATCTAGGCTGGTGTCCTTCCTAGGTGCTCCTACAGCATCCTAAATTTCCCCAACTCATTGCACATTCTCAATTGCCAATTCAGAATTATGCTTTGCCTTTCTGCACCTCCCACCAACCTGTAAGCTCTGTCAGGGAAGGGGCCGCATCTGTCTGTTTCAAGTGACATGGTACCTGCCACATAAGAAGTCTCTTAGTCATATTGCAGAGTGAATGAAAACTTGAATGGATGAAGATATGTTCTGACCACACAGACTTCTTCACTAATTAACTTACTTCTTTGCAGAGATTTCTAAGATCTGCTCCAGAGAAAAAACAGGTTTCTGCTGCCAGGTTTTCTAAGGAAACATCAGCTCCTATTGGCATGGTTTTTGTACAGACTTTTAAAATAGAAAGCCTGCCCTGGAACAAAATAAAAAATAATCACATAACATTAATGTTTGACAGAATGATATAGTAAAACATTTTAAGTATAAATTTTCTATCATATTAGAAAATGTGTGTGTGTGTATTTGAGAATCAAACAATAAAAAAAGTCACTTATTGCTTCTGAAGGGTAAGAAAGAGTAAGTCATCAATGGTCCACATGGCAAAGGAAAAATAACATCATGAAAAACTTTAATACTATCATAATCAATTGTTAAAATAGCCAACCACAGACATATCTTTTTAAGAAAAAATAAATCTTTTGGTTACAATACTATTAGACATGGTTTAAAGCAAATACATGAACTATCAGATACAATTTATAACTATAGGAGACATTTGAAATTTTTTTCATCCTTTCAAAACTTGATAAAGTTTTTTCCAAAGAAGGAAAAAATTCATTCTCTGTATCTTTTACCACTCCCTGTCAGTGGCTCTGGATGTTAAGGGCAAAGGATTTACTGACTGACTGTGGATACATTGCATAATCTCTGTAATCTCAGATTTCCTCCACTGTAAAATAAGGATGCTAACCCAGGTAATCTCCAAAACCTTTTTAGGCCCCTTTACCATTTTAGGATTCTTCCATTCTACTTGCAAATAATACTGAGCAGACTCAAGAGTCAAACAGACTCAGTATTTTGAGTCTGCCACAATACTGAAATAAGATAACTAACTACTCTATTTTTAGGCTTACATTTCTCTGAAAACAGGGCCAGAGTATCCAGGAAAAGCAGATCAACATATGATTTTATGAAGAACCACCAGGCAAGGAAGAATGCAGAACCTAGTGTGAGTAGGACACCACGTACAACTATATCCAGTTTGGCATTCAATTCTGCTGAGCTCCATGGAGCACAGGCGTTAATGTACTGTTAAGAATGCTCACCTAGAGTAAATGTGTACAATAATTACCTTTTGATCTGGAGGTGGAATATAAATAATCTTATCTAGTCTTCCAGGTCGTAACAAGGCATCATCTAACATATCAGGTCTATTTGTTGCCGCAATAATCATGACATTTTGATTAAAAATTTCTTGAAACTTTGAGGGAAAACACACAACAAAAAGTAATGTCAAGAAGTTGTTAATTATTGAATTTTTTTAAGGTTGTAAATCAGAAGGCCCACTTGTTTTTAAATAGAAATATCCTTTTCCCAGAATCAAATCCTTACCCCAGAAACAAATCATGAATCAAAGAGCTACTTTGTATGCACAGTGAAGGGAGTGGCTAATCCTGAGAGACATTTCTCCATGTGAGAACTGATGAAAAGTCTTATACCACAACAGAGAACATCCATCTAATGACCTGAATAGACCTGAGCCCTCAGTGAATGATTACAACTTAAACAGATGGCTTGAAAAGACAGAAGCACATGACAAACAGTGACGTATGGCTATGAAAAGTCTTAGCTATCATAACCCTGAAGAGGAAGATTTACTTTACTTTTTATTTTTCTTTCCAGAGTCAGGAATGATGACAATTAACCTAAGTGGCAGGTATGCAAATCCTGGATGAAGGTAAGGAATGTCTGAGAGCAGACAGAGCAAGGCTCCACGCACACTAAATGTTCAAATTAAATATTCACAGAAGTTCTCCAGCAACGCAATCCCTCAAGGTAGTGAGCTCCCTAAATTTGCAGGTATGGTATTTTAGCAGAGGCTGGGTGAACACCTGTCAGATGCTGTACTAGTAGAAGGAATTCTTGCATTATAAGATTTGATTAGATATGCCTCGGGGCCTGCCCGGGGACCCAGGGAACGGAGAAGGGGACCAGACCCCCCGCCTGCAACCAGGCACACCTCACCAGCACCTCGACGCCCGCCCAGGTCCTGGGATATGGAGCCGGGGACCGGACCCCCCTTCCCACAACCAGGCTCACCACACCAGTGCCTCGGGGCCCACCTGGGGACCCGGGGCATGGAGCTGTGAACTGGACACCCCTCCTGCAACCAGGCACACCATGCCAGTGCCTCGGGGCCCACCTGGGGACCCAGGGCATGGAGAAGGGGACCCGGGGCATGGAGAAGGGGACCGGACCCCCCTCCTGCAACTAGGCACACCTCACCAGTGCCTTGGGGCCCACCTGGGGACCTGGGCATGGAGAAGGGGACCGGACCCCCCTCCTGCAACTAGGCACACCTCACCAGTGCCTTGGGGCCCACCTGGGGACCTGGGCATGGAGAAGGGGACCCGTCTCCCCTCCCACAACCAAGCTCACCTCGCCAGCACTTCGGGGCCCTCCCAGGGTCCTGGGGTATGGGAGAAGGGGACCGGACCCCCCTCTTGCAACCAGGCTCACCATGCCAGCGCCTTGGGGCCTGCCCAGGGACTCGGGGTATGGAGCCAGGGATCGGACACTCTCCACAACCAGGCACACTGCCAGCACCAAGGAGCATGCCAAAATCATCTCCTCCATGTGGGTGACCCACCTCAGTCACCATGATATCCATGGCTGCCGCAAAGGCGGCTAGACACCACAACAACCATGCAGATGGTCCACCAGCCACTGGAGGAGTGCACTGACACAAGAAGAGTCACCACCAGACACAAAGAAAGGAGGAGGATGTCTCTCCCCACAGAGCCCATTTCAGAGTGACAGAAGAGGCATCTGCTCTGATTGTACTGGGGGACCTGAACATTCCTCTCAGCATTGGACAGATCATTTGAGCAGCAAATCAACAGAGTAACCATTATTCTTTCAGAGGGAGAGAAAAAATCTAGGTTAATTAGAGGGAGGAGGGGGAGGGATTGGACAAGGGGCATAAAGAATAATTACAATTTGTAACAATATATATGCTAGTAATACTGATTTGATCAACATATCTCAATGGTGAACCCCCAAAATATGTATAATCAATTTTGATTCAGTAATTATTAAATAAAAAAAATAAGGATGACTCCCTTTATAAATCAATGGAATAAAGCTTTTTCTGGGCTGGCCTGGTGGCGCACTGGAGAAGTGCGCCACTTGGGAGTGCAGCGGCGCTCCCGCCAAGGGTTCGGATCCCATGTGGAGACCGGTTCCCGCTCACTGGCTGAGCGCAGTTCGGGCACAACACCGAGGGTTGCGATCCCGTTACCAGTCAGTAAAAAAAGACAAAAAGGGAAAAAAAAAAGCTTTTTCTGAAGTTTAAAAAAAAAAAAAAAAAGATTTGATAACCAGTTGGGTCCCCCCTTCTAATTCTAGTGTGATATGTTCCTAAGGAGCTGTAAGACTCTTTCCATGGAACAATTTTTAAAATGGGAAAATAAAAACAGAGAGGAATAAAAGAAAATAAAAATGATCTATCAGGGATAATTTAATGATACCAAACTCAGGGCTGCCAGTTAGCTCAGCTGGTTAGATCGTGGTGTTATAACACCAAGGTCAAGGGTTCAGATCTCCATACCAGCAAAAAAAAAAGCTTTTTCTGAAGTTTAAAAAAAAAAAAAAAAGATTTGATAACCAGTTGGGTCCCCCCTTCTAATTCTAGTGTGATATGTTCCTAAGGAGCTGTAAGACTCTTTCCATGGAACAATTTTTAAAATGGGAAAATAAAAAGAGAGGAATAAAAGAAAATAAAAATGATCTATCAGGGATAATTACCAAACTCAGGGCTGCCAGTTAGCTCAGCTGGTTAGATCGTGGTGTTATAACACCAAGGTCAAGGGTTCAGATCTCCATACCAGCCAGTCGTCAAAATAAATAAATAATAATAATAATGTTAATGTTAAGGATACCAAAGTCTACCACAGAAGAGACTCAGAGAAGAAGGGGACTTCCAAAGGTCATTTTAACTTCATTATAACCAAGGAAATCCATTCCTCAAGAAAACTGGAAGTTTTCAATTACTAAGATTATTGGAAATAATTATCTGTTTTGTTTTACAAAAAAATTTTTAGTAAGAGATGAACACTGGTTCTTCAGGATACAAAAATAAGAATAAACTCCCTTCTCCATTAGCACTAAGTAAAATTATACTTCTCATTCTTGGGAAAAATAAAATTCACATTCTTATATATCTAAGATAATTTATTATAAAATTTACCTCACCTTTCCCAGCCAAATTTTTACAAGCTCTGTAAAACTCTCAACACAGTCAGATTGAAATTATATAAATCTTTCTATGAGATGAATTCAGCATAGGAAAAGCTACTGTGTATATGCATTCTACGTAATGTTGGTTTGGATTTTTGGTGTATTCTGGCTAATAAATACCTCTTCATTTTTTTTCAGCTCCTTGTATTTACCCTGTTGGTTTGATTTACTTCCTCTTCTCTCTATTGTCTTAAGTCCAACACCATCTAATTCATTCAGGAGAACAGAAAGAACTCTCTCTTGAACGTTACATCCCGTTTTGCTGACTGAACGAGACCCCAAGATTGAATCAATTTCATCCAAAAACACAATTGCTGGAGTATTTGCTCTTGCTTGTCGAAATACCTTTTGTTAGAAAAAAAAAAATTTAAAGCCATGTTATACATTATTCATGTTAATGTATGTTCTCTGCATTACTATTTATAATTTTTAAAATGTAAAAAGAAAAATTTTAAATGTCTAAGAATTGGGAAGTGGATAGATAAAAAAAAAGGAACAATAAAATAATATGTAGGAGTTTAAAATGTAAAAAGAAAAATTTTAAATGTCTAAGAATTGGGAAGTGGATAGATAAAAAAAAAAAGGAACAATAAAATAATATGTAGGAGTTAAAAATCATATTTTCAAAGTTCTCAAAGAATATTTAATATCATAGAATTTCAAAAGTGATATAAAACCTTCCCTTGATTTTGTTTAAAAAGAAAACAAACAAAAAAGGACAAAGAAAATTCACTAAAATGTTAATAAGTAGATTACTGAGGAATTCTTATTTATACTTTCCTGTATTTTCTAAATTCTCTATAAACAAACATGTATAACTTTTATAGTCAGAAAAAGACCTAGTAATATTTTTTAAAATAAGGTTAATTCATGAGGTATGAAATAAAAATTTTAAAGTAAACTTAAATACATGGGGAAATGAACAAACCTGAGACAAGACTTTTTCTGAATCTCCAACAAAAGGTGAAAAGAGATCAGCTCCACTCACTGAAACAAAGGAGCAATGACAGCTTGTGGCCAGGGCCCTCGCCAGAGTGGTTTTGGCACATCCAGGGGGACCATAGAGCAGAACTCCCTTTGGTTGTGTTAGGCCCATCCTCACAAATTCCCGAGGGAATTTAAGAGGCCACTCAATGCTCTGTAAATATGCAAAAAGGGAAAGAAGAGTTGTTTTAATATAACAATAAAACATCAAATAATCCAATAAATTCATTTCTTCATTCAGCAATTCTAAGGCACCTGTTATGACCTGGAGATGCAGTACATTCTCCACACAGCACCCAGTTCTTATAACCTAAGTGAGGTCACATCAATTCTTGCTTAAAATCCTTCGATGACTTCCTATCAGAACTAGAATAAAATCCAAATCCAAATTCCTTATTTACCACTACTTACAAGGCCTTACATAATCTGCAAAAAAAGGACTCTCAGGAGCCTCTCGGAGCACTAACATTCAAAGGAGGGGAGAGGAGAGCTCAGAAAGGCAGGAAAGCTTAACTCCTCAAAGCTAAGGAAACAGAGTGTTTCCAACAGGAAAGTGTGGCTAATTTCTCTAATCCATATTGGGAAGATTAAATGAGACAATGCATATTAAAAAATTAGGGCATATTATAAATGCTCTTATCCATGGACTCAAGGATTCCGGGGTTCACTGGTCATATAGGTCCTACTTAAGATGAACAAATTATGATTGATACTCATAAATCAGTCTTTTATGTGTGTGGTTAGAGAAACGTAGTTCCTCAGGGAAGGATTACCTATAGGTGAATTGGCAAATTAATTTCTGAAACTGCAGTGCAGGTGAGAGATCTGGAGAGCTGCATCCCTCAACATCCATGATGACAACCACTTTCAAGTAACTGTCCAGGCCACACTGACCATTCATTACAGTCTTATGCTTTTATCAGTCCCTGTGTCCATCCAATGGTTTCCACATCAGAGGCCAGGGCAAACTAAGTCCTGCACCTCTATCTGTACAGCCCACAAACTAAGAATGGTTCTTACATTTTTAAATGCTTGAAAAAAAAATCAAAATAATAATAATAATAATATTGTGACATGTGAAAATTATGATTTCAATATTCATAAATCTTATCAGAATATGATTATTCATTTACATATTGTCTACAGCTGCTTTTGCCCTACAGTGGCAGAGCTGAGTGGTTACAACAGACCATATGGCCCACAAAGCTTAAAACATCTACTATCTGGCTCTTTACAGAAAATCTGTTGATCCCTGTTCTACATTATAAACTCTTTAGAGCAAAAAACAAGCAAAAAGCAGGTTGAGGTGGCCAAGTGTGAAAAACAGTTTGGGTGTCTATAGAAGTCCAGTTAAATAAGGACTGAAAAGTGATCATTAGATTTAAACGTTAGGATCACATTAGTGATAGGAGCAAGGGCAATTTCAGTGAAGTATGTTTCATCATAAACACAAAGAATATTCATCTGTAATATTCTACTGGCTTAAGCAGATTATCTGTCTTACCTGTTTTAATTTCTGTTTTACATCTTCAAGGCCACCAATCTGCTCCCAGCCAACAGGTTTGATATCCATTATTCCAATGACACTTCGAAATGATGAAGGCTGACTCTTTTTAAAAGCTTCAAGGAAATCTGTTTCATCAATCATAGGACTGTCCTGGTTCTGAAGAAATACACCCAAATAAGCAAAATCAAACCAAAAATTAGGTGGGCCTTTTTTGTTGTACACAAACACAATTACTTAAAAAAATTTTTTTAAAAAAACCTCTTTTGAATTTGTAAATTGATTTTATCATTATAAAATCTTACCATAACATAAATTTATACGTGTAGTACAAAAATGTAAATGTCTCCCCGCCAATTCCTGCCAGTATTCATCCCCAGAGGATGTCAATAGTTTCTAGTGTATTCTTCCAGTACGTTTTGACAATAAGCATATGTACATCCTTTTAAACAGATACACAAATGGGACCATACTATACACATCAATCTGCACTTTTCACTTATCTTAGAAATTTTTTCATGTCAATTAACATAGTTCTACATCACTCTTTTTAACGTATCCATAATACACTATCATATAAACATACCATAATTTAACTACATCCTTCTGACAAATATTACGGTGCTCTGTCTTGTTATGAAAAACAAAGCTGTAACTGAAAGTCCTTGTACTCATGTTCAAGTATTTTATACAATAATTTCCTTAAAATAGAATTACTGGGTTTAAGAGTATGCACATTTACATTGTGACAGCTATTACCAAACTGTCCCCAAAGGAAGCTGCACCAGTTTATTCTCCTCCAATAATATGAAGCTGCTGTTCTCCCCCCACACCTCCTCCAATGCTGGATATTACCAAACATTTAAATTTTTGCCAGTGTTACAGGAAGACGAAGCTGCACCAGTTTATTCTCCTCCAATAATATGAAGCTGCTGTTCTCCCCCCACACCTCCAATGCTGGATATTACCAAACATTTAAATTTTTGCCAGTGTTACAGGAAGAAATGGTACTCATTATTGTTAGTTAAATTTCTTCAATTCAGAGTGAGGTAGAGGGAATGATGGAATTAGAAAATCACCTTTTTTGCAACCATCTTAGTAAAGAATGTTGTGGGCAAGAATTGGATGCTATATCTAGGGGAGTGAAAGTCTGATAAGGAGCAGGATATTTGCACAGTCTCTCAGTATCACCCCACAGATTTCTTATTAGTGGCAAAAGGAAAAATAGTAGCTATGCAGTGGAGAAACTGGACACCACCTTTACTGGTTAATCAAAAATAGCATCACCAATGAGGAGCTGATAGACATCATGTGCCTCCACATGTGATATTCCAAGGACACAAATCACTTATGTAGTATTCCCAAGGGGAATCTAAACCTGACCATTCTATAAAATAACTGTATAAGTTATGTCAAAATCAAATGTCTCAGACAAAAGAAAAAAGTGTTGAAGATTAAAAAGACTAAAAACTAAATGTGATCAATTATCCTGAACCAGATCCTGTACTAAAGAAAAAAATACTAAAAAGACTGGGACAATTACCAAAACAATATGAACTATAGACTTGGTAACATTTTGTATCAATGTTAAATTTAGTGAATATACTGAACTATATGGGAACATCCTTGTCCTTTGGAAACAGACGTTAAAATGTTAAGAGATAAAGGGTCATGATATATGCAACCCATTCTCAAATGGTTCAAAGAAATAAATAATATGTGCACATAGTATATACATGTATAGAGAGAGAGAGTAAAAATTAGTGATTTTGGATAGAGTTTAGTGGGAGTTCTCTGTAACTATCTTGAAACTTTCTCATAAGTTTTAAACTATTTCAAATTAAAAGTTTAAAAATTATTCTTTTAGTTTTTTTTAAGAAATTAAGGTTGAAGATTTTTCATGTTTATTGGGGTTTTTTTATTGTCAACTACTTGTTCATATCATATTACCCATTTTTTCTTGGGTTGTTGGTCTTTTCTTATTGATTTCCACGAGTTCTTTCTGTATCAAGAAAATTAGGCTAAAAGTATTTTTCTTAGTCTTGACTTTGCTATAGTATTGTTTTTCCATCCCCAAATGGGTAAATTAGCAAATCATTTCTTTTTTGGCAACTAGGTTTTATGCTAAGCTTAGAAAGGCCAACGTCATTCTAAAATTATATTTTGGAAATTCCTTGTAATTTCCTTGATCATTCTAGTAAAGCAAAATTTTTGTTAGTTAAAAACTCCTTACATTTCTACTTATAATATTTGTATTATGTTTATCAAGGTATTTACCCTCATAACAAATTCTGAACATTCAGTTGTCCACAAATTCCCATTTTCAATAATAATCTTATCCCATTTAAGATTATGTAAGTGATTATAAATGAATAGAGCCACTGTGAATAGCATTCCCCAAAAACGTTAACAATTGTAATCTTTGAGAGGTAACATTTCAGGCAATTTTTACTTTCTTTATAATTTTCTACCTTGTTTAATTTCTCACAAAGAACACTATTACGAAA
>NW_007729565.1:164147-179961 GCF_000696425.1 Galeopterus variegatus
TCCAATGCTGGATATTACCAAACATTTAAATTTTTGCCAGTGTTACAGGAAGACATGGTACTCATTATTGTTAGTTAAATTTCTTCAATTCAGAGTGAGGTAGAGGGAATGATGGAATTAGAAAATCACCTTTTTTGCAACCATCTTAGTAAAGAATGTTGTGGGCAAGAATTGGATGCTATATCTAGGGGAGTGAAAGTCTGATAAGGAGCAGGATATTTGCACAGTCTCTCAGTATCACCCCACAGATTTCTTATTAGTGGCAAAAGGAAAAATAGTAGCTATGCAGTGGAGAAACTGGACACCACCTTTACTGGTTAATCAAAAATAGCATCACCAATGAGGAGCTGATAGACATCATGTGCCTCCACATGTGATATTCCAAGGACACAAATCACTTATGTAGTATTCCCAAGGGGAATCTAAACCTGACCATTCTATAAAATAACTGCATCACCAATGAGGAGCTGATAGACATCATGTGCCTCCACATGTGATATTCCAAGGACACAAATCACTTATGTAGTATTCCCAAGGGGAATCTAAACCTGACCATTCTATAAAATAACTGCATCACCAATGAGGAGCTGATAGACATCATGTGCCTCCACATGTGATATTCCAAGGACACAAATCACTTATGTAGTATTCCCAAGGGGAATCTAAACCTGACCATTCTATAAAATAACTGCATCACCAATGAGGAGCTGATAGACATCATGTGCCTCCACATGTGATATTCCAAGGACACAAATCACTTATGTAGTATTCCCAAGGGGAATCTAAACCTGACCATTCTATAAAATAACTGTATAAGTTATGTCAAAATCAAATGTCTCAGACAAAAGAAAAAAGTGTTGAAGATTAAAAAGACTAAAAACTAAATGTGATCAATTATCCTGAACCAGATCCTGTACTAAAGAAAAAAATACTAAAAAGACTGGGACAATTACCAAAACAATATGAACTATAGACTTGGTAACATTTTGTATCAATGTTAAATTTAGTGAATATACTGAACTATATGGGAACATCTTTGTCCTTTGGAAACAGACGTTAAAATGTTAAGAGATAAAGGGTCATGATATATGCAACCCATTCTCAAATGGTTCAAAGAAATAAATAATATGTGCACATAGTATATACATGTATAGAGAGAGTAAAAATTAGTGATTTTGGATAGAGTTTAGTGGGAGTTCTCTGTAACTATCTTGAAACTTTCTCATAAGTTTTAAACTATTTCAAATTAAAAGTTTAAAAATTATTCTTTTAGTTTTTTTTAAGAAATTAAGGTTGAAGATTTTTCATGTTTATTGGGGTTTTTTTATTGTCAACTACTTGTTCATATCATATTACCCATTTTTTCTTGGGTTGTTGGTCTTTTCTTATTGATTTCCACGAGTTCTTTCTGTATCAAGAAAATTAGGCTAAAAGTATTTTTCTTAGTCTTGACTTTGCTATAGTATTGTTTTTCCATCCCCAAATGGGTAAATTAGCAAATCATTTCTTTTTTGGCAACTAGGTTTTATGCTAAGCTTAGAAAGGCCAACGTCATTCTAAAATTATATTTTGGAAATTCCTTGTAATTTCCTTGATCATTCTAGTAAAGCAAAATTTTTGTTAGTTAAAAACTCCTTACATTTCTACTTATAATATTTGTATTATGTTTATCAAGGTATTTACCCTCATAACAAATTCTGAACATTCAGTTGTCCACAAATTCCCATTTTCAATAATAATCTTATCCCATTTAAGATTATGTAAGTGATTATAAATGAATAGAGCCACTGTGAATAGCATTCCCCAAAAACGTTAACAATTGTAATCTTTGAGAGGTAACATTTCAGGCAATTTTTACTTTCTTTATAATTTTCTACCTTGTTTAATTTCTCACAAAGAACACTATTACGAAATAGCCTTTTTTTTTTTTTTGTCTTTTTGTCTTTTTCCGTGTCCGGCAACGGATCGCAACCCTCAGTGTTGCCCCCGGACCGGACCGGGGACCGGCAACGGGATTGCAACCCTCGGTGTTGCTCCCGCGCCTCGCTCAGCCAGTGAGCGGGAACCGGTCTGTATGTGGGATCCGAACCCTCGGGTGGGAGCGCCACCGCGCTTCCCAAGCGGCGCACTATCCAGTGCGCCACCGGGCCGGCCCCGAAATAGCCTTTTTTATTGGCTGGCAGCATTAGATGTTGGGTATCTAAATACTAATTAATTTTCCGGTAACACCATCATTTGAAAATTCCACTTATAGTTTAAGAGCACTGTATATACATTATTTCACTTGATTCTCATATCTTTTCAGACATATAAATTCTTTCCCCTCTGTGTATATATGCGTGTATGCTAAACTGGACTTCTAATCCTTTAATAGGAATACTTCACAAAATGTTTAACAAACTTTAATGTATCCCATGTCTGCTCTGGCACAGATGCAAGCAGCAGCAGCCCCTGAGCTACCTGGTGGGAGAGAGGAGAAAAAGATGGAGCCAGTACCTTCCCAGATGTCTCTGTCCCTTCTTCCTTTTTGCCTTTCTTCCTTCCATTTCCCTTGGGTTGTTTCTGAACTCAGCCATGACCTGTGGTAACTACATCTGGGTAGGCCTCTCCTGAAGTAGCAGTGGGCTCCACCCTAGAACGACAGCAGCTGACTGGTCCACCTAAGCCAGAGGTGCTTAAAGTCAAACCTGGAACTTGAAAGCAGAGGGAATCCTAAATGTAAGCCTTCCTTTCCATGCCCTAGTACTCTCACCTTCTCCCTCAAAAGACTTCCAAGTATATTCTCACACCTTTACCCCTGGAACTTATTCAAACTTCAAGCAGCTTGGTTCTAAACACACAAAATGAGGACTCAGAAGTTCACACAGAAAGTGAGGAAGGGTGTAAATTATTTAGGTAAAAAGGTTTTTCAAAATTTAGGATGATAAACATTCTTCTGTAGTTTAAGATCAAAGGATAATTTTGATGTTACACTGAGACTGAAACCTTTGTCCCAGAATCCTCAGCCTGCTGAAATTAATAAGTTTCTGAAGGGATTTAGGGATTCAAAATTCCTTATTATATACAAAATGACCAGATTTTCCAATCAATAGTGTTGAAAAGCATTAGTACATTTAAGCTAATATCTTAAATATTATTAAGAAAGTTAGTCATGAATTAAAGACCTGAATGTCAAAGACAAATTCAAATGAAATTCCAGGTGCCCAATCTTCACCTAGGTTAGCAAAATTTATTTCCCTCACAAGATATTTATTAATAACAAAGGGAAAAACGTATCCTGACAATGAAGAAATCTCACAGATACTACTTATCCAAGAAATCAAAGTTAACTTCACCAGTAATAGGACAAAGAGATATCATGTGCTACCTAACAGATACAATGAGAAAAACACATGATCATTTCTGTAATAGTCCTGCCAAAAATGTAAAACCTGAATTGAATCATGAGGAAACATCACTCAACCCAAACTAAGGAATATTCTACAGAATAACTGACCTGTACTCTTAAAGTTAAGGTCATAAAAGAAAGACTGAAATGGAAATGGGTTAAGGTAAATTTAGGTTAGGCAAAAGCATCACGTCAGTTAATTTTCTCAGCTTGATAAAGGTACTGTAGTTAAAATCCTTGTTGTTAGAAATTATATGCTTAAGTATTCAAAGGTAAAGGGGCATCATGGCTGCAGTATATTCTCAAATGTTTCTGAAAAAAAAAATGTATATATATACAGAAACATACACCTGAAGAGAATGCTAAAAGAAATGTGGCAAAATGTTACATTTGGAGAATGTGGGTCAAGAGTATACAGTAATTCTTTATACACTATTTTTGCAACTTTTGTGTAAGTCTGAAATTGCTTCCAAATAAAAAAAAAAAATTTTAATAAAAAAATAGTTTGATTCTTCAGGGCCACACTGTCTTTCCTGGCTACTCTTAGCTTCAGCACTAGAGGGGTTTCTATGGGAAAATTCACTGGATAGACCTGGAGGACTCAGCCCTTTATCCCCAGCTTCAACCATATACTATTTATATGGAGCTGAGATGTAAAAAAAAAAATTATTTTATATATATATATATATAAGGAACAGTTATGAAAGCTTCAAATGTTCCAAGAAAAAAATGCACTTACCACTTTTTTGAACCCCCAAGTGAATTTACATTAATAAAAGGATTAGCATAGATGGTCATAAATCAATACTTCTCACCTCACTACGAAGAAGAGCATGCATGGCAGCCTCCCTACAGAGTGCTGTCAGGTCGGCACCAACATAGCCGACTGTCATTTCTGCAAGGAGACCCAAATCAACCTGACTAGAGATGGGCATCTTTGAGGTAATCACTTGCAGAATCGCTTTTCTTTGTTTAAGAGTGGGAGTCCCAATGACAACCTGTATGCAAGGCAAAAAAAAGAAAAATTAAAGTTTACCATTTAAAATATATTATTTTTTATCTTCACAAACATTTACAATAAGTTAGTGAACCATTATGGACTTAGCACCACGCACTTTTAAGTATACCTTAGATTCTGAATATATAAAAATTCTAATTTTCCAGAGGAGTTAACACTGACTACAAAGTTGCACAACGAAAATTATATATGTCATTTAAGAAACTTTTGTTATTTTTGAGAACCTACCAAGTTCTGGGAGCCAGAGATAGAAGAGCAAACCAGATAGTTTAGGTTAGGGCCCTGCCCTTATCGAGCTTATTCCGGAGACAGGTATTAGATGGTACAAGGAAGAAATCCACTACACTCCTGAACAGATTAAACTAAAAGTGTGCAATTATCACCTCTCTTTAGAATCCTATACCAAAATTCAAACATCGCTTAATCACTAAATTTCCAACTATTCTTCGGAAAACAAGAATCAATTTAGGACCAAACTTATAAAATAGGACAACTTTGAATATTCAACCTTCCTGGCAACTCAGGGAACAACTGTGGGTACTTTCTCAATTGCGGGACAGGATGCTGGTGTACTGACAAGGAATAAATAAATCCAGAAGAGTTAATGCCTGCTTTGATTTAGTTCTTCCGTACCTTCTCCCTTTTCATTTTAACTTACTTCTTGAGGCTATCCTTCTACTTTAAATTCTCACTCCAAATCTATAGGAGTTTAACATGCTTGTAGTAGACCTAATTCCCTTAAGAATTAATATTACTGATAACAGTACTCATCTTCAGGACCTGCACAACAAAACTAATCTCTAACGGCCATGCTGCTTCCCAGAACAATTTGGCTCTGCAGAAAAACAGGTCCCGCTCATTGATCATACGTGGCAAGAGAACGTGTTCTCTATATTACGAAGAGCCCCACTCCAGCCTCGCCGACTCCCAAACTTAAGAGGCAAACGCCTCCGAGCAACCAACCAAGGCCAGAAGAGGCCGACGTTCCAGGGACAATGGGCTAATCCGCCGGGCCTATTCACCTCTCGGTCAAATCTCCCCGGTCTGCGCAGCGCTGGGTCTAGTGCGTCCGGCCGATTGGTGGCTCCCACAACCACCACCTCGCGGTCCCCACTGATGCCGTCCAGCAGCGTCAACACCTGGGCAACCACGCGACTCTCGGGGACTCGGTGTGGCCCGCCCCGCCGGGGACACAGGGCGTCCACCTCGTCCAGGAAGAGAAGGCTGGGCCCGCGGCTGGCCAGCTCCTGGGCGCGCTCAAAGACCCGCCGCACGTTCTCCTCGGTCTCTCCAGGTCGGGCGCCCTGCAGCGCGGGGGCGCTCACGGCCAGCAACTCAGCGCCCGCCTCTCGGGCCACCGCCTTCACCAACTGGGTCTTGCCCACTCCGGGGGGACCCGCCAGGAGCACCCCGCGGGGCACCGCTAGCCCCAGCGCGGCCAGGGCGCGAGGGTAACAGAGCGGCAGGCGGAGGAGCTCCCGTAGCGAGTCGGCCGCCTCTGAAAGACCCCCCAGGGGCACCTCGGGCTTCGGCTCCGCTGCAGGCGGAGGCTCCTCGCTGAGGCCGATGCGGGTGCGAGGGGTGACCAGCCCGGCCGGATCGGGGCTGGGAGCTCCGCCGACGATGTGCAGGGCGGCCACAGGGCCAGGGGCGCCCGGCGGAGCGGCCACCACGTGGCCCCGGGAGACGGGTCGGTTCCTCAGCAGCTCCTGCGCCGCCTCCAGCACCACGGCCGGATTCCGAGCACAGGGGGCGCCCGCCCGCTCTCGCAACACCGGCCACACGGTGAGGCGCCGCAAGGGCGGACAGGGCACCAGGCGGAGGCGGCTCAAGCTGAGACTGCCCAGGGACTCCGTCGCCCCCACCGCCGCCCCGGGGCTCGCGCACTGCGGGTCCAGCTGCACAAAACCGTCCGCTCCGTCCCGCCGCGGCCAAGCAGTGCAGAGGCAGGAGCCGCCGTCCGGCAGCGAGATCTCCACCGCCGAGCCCAAGTGTGCGCCCAAGGTGCGGAGGGCGGCCGGGCCCAGGCGGCAGCGCTGGGTGCCCCGGTCCCTAGCTTCTAATGGTAGCAGCTTTAAGGGCGGCCCTTCGGGGAAGGGACCCGAGTCCGGAACCATTGCATACAGAAGAACGAGGCTGAGGAAGGTTAAGCAGGAATTCCACTGCGGCGAAAACGGCCGGAACACCGCGCTTCGCAGCCGGAACCAGGCGACGCGCATGCGCCAGGGGAGACGCTTGGTTGCTAGCCGCTGAGTGAAGGCCGGAAGGGCCAATCGGAAAGTCAGGCAGCACCCCAGCCTTTGGGTAGAGTTTTGGTGTCCGCTTTGATAAAACCGAGTCGCCCATACCAGAGCTTAATCGAGATGGTCTTCGTTTCAGGTGTCTGGGAAGCAGCGTAAGCTAACTTCACTAGGTCAATAAGTATGGACCTTGTGGTTACATATACCTGGGGAGTCATTGGCATTGCATACTCTTTTCCTGGCCTTCGCACTGTAGCATCAGCAGTGTCGCTGTTGGTATTATCAGGCTAAAGACTTTGCTATTTTGTGGAAAAATTCTGACCGTCACCATGGGCACACTGTTTTGGGGTGCTCACGTGCTAATGTCTTAGGAGACCTGAAGTAGATGAGAATACAACCTTGGCGCCTTCCGTAACTGGGAGGTCCAGGCACAACCTTCCTATTGAAAAGCACCAGAATAGCAGGAGCGAAGTACAGTGTGGCATTTATAATCCTTTGGAGAAGGGATGAAGGGAAAATAGGCTATCTGATGTCTTTGTAGCACACCAGTACATTTGTTCTGATTCCTGATTTACTCTTTTGAAGGTTCTTTGGCAACAACTTAATCAGTACAGCTTCTAAATTCATGAGAAGTGCTTACTGTCTATCTGAGGCACAACAGTGTTGTCTTGTATTAAAGGTGATACCTGTCTACATTAGGACAAACTGCCTGCTATTCTTTTTCCACCTGCTTTCCGCCTTTCCTCTCTCCGCAGGGAATTTCTCTTTCCTCTTTATCAGCTGGGATACATTTTCTATCCTTTTAAATTCCCATCAAAGAGAGCTACAGACATTCAAGGGAAAGAAAATACGCCTTGTTTGTATCTTTCTCACATCTTTTAACCTCTATTTTTCCTACCTTCTCTGCAACCAAATTTGTGAGATAAAATTGATATTGCAGATACAGTGTTTACGTTGCTGTAAGGCTGGGGGCTGTTCTCTTCTATCTATGCAAATAATCAAAGACTGTGTAGCAATACCCTCTCAATGGAAAGTACTGTCGGGTCTGTGATCTTAAGACCAATGTCAATTCCTGGTCTTATTCTATCCAAACTTCATAGCAGACATTATGACAGACTTCTAGACTTCACAGTAACTTATCTGGTCTCTGCTGTACTTTTCTGGCTCTACTGCTGAAACAACCTAAAAGGAATCAGAAAATAGCCTAGCAGGAGGAGGTTCTGAAATGGGTAAGTCACCTATTACTTCCTATTTTCTTTTTCTTAATCTTATTGGCCTCTGTTCTCTTTGGTCTTCAGAATTTTCAGTAACAGTTTTGCATGTTCTGAAATAAAAAGCCATTATCTTTACTGACACTGAAGGTGTGAATTAAAATGCTTATCAAGTTATTCTGTCATGATGCCTGTACCTCATGGAGTTACTTTTATTACTTTTATTAATTCCAAAAAGTTTTGAAGATCAAGGAAAGGGAAAGAAGACTTAAAGAGAACATGATAACTGTCTTAAATATGTAAAAGGCTATCAAGTAAAAGAGTTACTATATTTGTGCATATCTACAGTGTATGACTGACCAGGAAGTGGAAGTTTAATGGAGAGAACTTAAGAGGCTTCCTCCTCATATTTTGATCATGGCCATGTGGAAGATACAGCCAAGGGGCATAATGAAAGCCAACTCTGGGTGGCAAACATAGGGAGGCAAATAAAGTTAAATCAATCTTAGAGCTTTTTGAGTGGTTTAAAACAGAAACAGAGGCTGTGATAATAGGAATATGATGTGGAGGAAACTATATGTTGCTTTGAGCTGTTCTGAGAGGTTGATTTTATACGAGATCAAACTAGAATCTTCTGACTTTGGAGGACATATGTGTCCAGGAAATATTCACTTCATACTCCCCTAAAAGGTCCAATCCTCACCTTATGTGACCAAAAAAAAAAAAAAAAAAAAAAAAAGTAACAAGTAATCCTGTTCCTGGGCTTTCAGCTCTTATCTGCTCACTCCCATCAAAAGTATAACCATCTTTTCCAGTCAGCCAGTAAAATCTTTTCCGTTTAGATCAGACTATTTCCGACACTATTATTTCAACCATCTGAACATCCACATTTGTCGTACCATTCAATGAAATAGTCTTCTTCTTGTGGAAAACCATGTTGACAGGATTTGTGTGGTTCTTTTGCTTTTTTGTTATTAATATGTCCCCAAATTTGGTAATTCTATAAATCGAAATGCACCTATTAAAGCACCAAAAGGTTGAACCACTAGAGGGAGTCCAGAACCAATTAAACCTTAAAAGTACAGTACAGGATTGTAATGAGATTGAAGTGTTCTCAACTGTGGCTTCCACTAAATTTTCTCAGGATTCACACACATGTATATGAAACCATCTGTTGTCTCTATATAGTCTCTTAGTCTGTTCAGGCTGTTATAACAAAATACCATAAACTGGGTCACTTATAACAGAGATTTATGTCTTACAGGTCTGGAGGCTGGGAAGTTAAAGATCAAGGCACTGGCAGATTTACTGTCTGATGAGGGCCCAGTTTCTAGTTCATAGATAGTGTCTTCTTGCTGTGTCCTTATATGGTGGAAAGGACTAGCTAGCTCTCCCAGGCCTCTTTTATAAGTGTGCTAATCCTATTTATGAGGGCTCCACCCTCATGACCTAAGCACCTTCCAGTGCCTCCACCTCCTGATAGCAGCATCTTGAGGGGTAGGACTTCAACATATGAATTTTGTGGGGTACACAACATTCTACCACAGCAGTAACTGTCTTATTTTCACACAATTTGTACATGCTTTAGGCCATGTAGAACTCAGTTCCCAAGTGAAAATTTGATTTCTGTATTAATAAAAATGGTACTCTCCCCAAATCCAAAATGTAGTGGTGATTCAAAATCCAAACAAATGGAACTCATCTTGCTATAGCCTAAAAACATTTCTAGCTTTGAATTATTTCAAATAGCTTTGCTGAACAAAATCTTTTGTGAAATTTTCCTGAACAGATACATGTAACAAATAGCTTCTCTTGAAACTATTGTATATAGTTTCAGTTGCTACATTCAAGGTTACAATCTGTCTAATACAAAATTAAATATAAAAACTCAATTAGAAAATTTGTCTAGAATTCAAAAGAAATAATTGGAACCTGTTTTGTTTTTAGAATAATGATTATCCACATTATTTTTGTGCCTTCAGCATCAATAATATTATATTTCAGTACATGAAACATACCATAATTAGGAACTATCTTAATAAAATGTTCAAGCAAGTATCATGAGTCACCTGTTGATCAATACTAATCTTTCCTGTATTTCCATTTTCATGTTCTGTTCAACCCTAATATATTTGAACATTAGCAATGATTATGAGCTGTAATAGATGAATATAGAGATTCATATAATGACAAATTAAAAAGCATGATTTGCAAATGTTTTCTTCTCAGTATGTTCATACAGATATATCAAGTGACTTATTCCCACAGATTCCTAGTATGCCAAACATGTTATCTTAAAATATATAATGAAAATCCCCCCATATAAGACATTTTTTAAGTTGTTCATTAGAATTGTCCATCTTTATTCTCTCTCGTGTATACGGAGTAGTGTCATTCTTTAGAAGATATAGATTCAGGGAAGGAGAGAGAAAATATTTGCTAAACTACAAGCAGCCTGTGGATTGTAGTTTACAGAACATCATTCTGCAAGTCTGTTCTTGCAGATTTTCAGGAAACTGTTTATTTCATCATTTTTTAGGAGTTAAATTTAAATTTTAACATCCCTATTATATTGGTTTACACTGTTCAACTAATGCATATAATAGTATGTATTTATTAAACAAATATCTATTGAATATCTACTCTATGCTAGTAACTGTACCAGAGGGTGAGTATATGGTGGGTGGGGGGGGGGGAACCACACACAAAAAGTTGTAATTCTTGCCTTAATGAAGCTTATAGTCTAGTGAGAAAGTCAGACACTGAAGGAGTAAACAAGGGATAAATCAGGTAATTAAAGTTGGTGGGGAGAGGAGGAGAGGGGAAAGAGGAATGGGAAAAGGAACATGAAAATCAACTACAATGTATATTGAGAAGTTAAAAAATAGAAAAAGAAAAAATAAAGATGGTGAAAATTGCTATGAAAGAAGTAGGAGAAAAGGCTAATTTAGATAGGTATTAAGGATACGGGGGAAAAAAAGTATTTTTTCTACATTGATACACCTCTAGGTCACTCAACACACTTCTGACACTAGATGTGTGGGGGTTTTCCCCACACACCAAGCAGTTCTCCAGCAGACATGAGCTGGGTGTCCTCGAATACAATTCAGTTCTGACATGGTCCATCTGGAGATAGCATCAGATGCTTCTGACCCACAGGCTTCTGGCCCATGGGCTATAAATTGGGGTTCCCACAAACCCCTTCTCAGGTTCTATTAATTTGCTAGGATGGCTCACAGAACTCA
This sequence comes from Galeopterus variegatus, assembly GCF_000696425.1. NCBI lineage: Eukaryota > Metazoa > Chordata > Mammalia > Dermoptera > Cynocephalidae > Galeopterus > Galeopterus variegatus. Next base: position 175,250 of record NW_007729565.1, read on the forward strand.
GGGAGACACCTATATTTACAGGTTTATTAATAAAGCATACAGTAAAGGACACGGATGAACAACCAGATGAGGAGACACAAAGGGCGAGGTCTTGAAGTGTCCCAAATGCAGGAGCTTCTGTCGCCATGGAGTTGGGGTGCACCACCCAGAAGCTCTCCAAACCCCATACTTTGGGGATTTTTATGGAGCCTTCATCATGTAGGCATAACTGATGATTCATTCCACTTCCAGCCCCTCCCTTCTCTGGAGAATGGGGGGTGGGGCTGAAAATTCCAAACTTAAAATCGTGGTTGGTCTAGTGAGCAGCCTCCATCCAGGAGGCCAGCAAGAGTCACCTCATGAGAATAAAAGATGCTCCTATCATCCAGGAAATTCCAAGGGATTCAGGAGCCCACTTTCAGGAACCAGAAAAGAGACCAAACATTAAAACAAAAGATTCTCCTAGCACCCCTATCACTCAGGAAATTGCAAGGGTTTTAGGCACTCTGTGCCGGGGACTGTGGGCAGAAACCAATATGTATATTTCTTATTATTTCACAACAGGGAAGCAGGGAAAGCCTCTCTGTTGGAAATGACATTCCAAGACCTGATGGATGAGTAGGAACCAGGCAGAAGAATTGGAGGGTGAAGAGAGGGTGTGCCAGTCAGAGGGAAAAGCCTGTTTCAATGCCCTGAAATTGGAATATGCTTCCTGTGCTTAAGAAATTAAAAGAAGGCCAGTTTTGTACCTATCACACCTTTGGCACTCATTTTCTAATAATATTTTTTTTTCTAAATGTGTTACATATGGGAGGATGTTTTGTTATCCTGAGAAGATAGTAAGTTGTTTAAGGATAGAAACTAACTTTTAAAAAATATCTATCAATGGCATACTTTACAGGAATCTACTAGTATGCTGGAATATAGATGGTGCTCAATAAATACTTGTTGAATTTGATTGAATTAAAGAATAGAGTTTGGTTACTCATGCTGCATAGATTAGATCATTTTTATCCAGACAGATTCTACTCAAAGCAGACTTAGGTAGACTTCAAAGGTGAACTTCAAGGAAAGTGTCTGTACTCCTGACAGGCCCTCCCCCCCACCTGCCACTTCTATCATTTATTCCTTCTTTTGCACATTTTTATGTTTTTTATTAAATTCATCATTATAAGAGTCTTAAAATTCAGGATTGCCTCCGTAATCATTGCTAATGTCCAAATACTGTATGTTAAGGTTGAATATAACATGCAATTGGAAACCCATGTGCTGCTGGCTCATCTAACATTCGACTTCCCTTTTCTATTTCTACCATTAGTAGGAATCCTTATCACTGTTATTGGATTATTGCAACAGCCTCCTGATTAAACTCCATCCCTGCAGTCTCTCCTTACATTGCCACTATGTTAATCCAGCCAAGAAAACTACTGTACTTTGACTGGTTTGAGGATTATATCTGACATATATCAGATCTGAGAATTTAGCCTATCTTAATGAATCCTAGGGCTTTCAAACACTCAAACTTGTCTAGGCATTTTATATATTATACATGATCAGTTCTTGGGAACTGAGCCAGAAAGAACCAACTTACAGGAATAAGGAAGACACTGTATGAAAATGGTTTATTCATAGCAACTTCTTCATTTTCTCCTCCAAGGTAAGGGTTCCTGCTCTGGGATTCCTCAATACCCTATTTGTCCCTCTTAGAATGATTTTCATACTATATCATAGTTCTGTGTCCTTGTCTGTCTAAACTCTGAAAGACAGAAAATGGGTCATGCTCCTCTCTGGATTCTTCATACCTACCACAGAACCTAAAGCATTAAGGTTAAAATAAACATCTGTTGAATGAATTAATGAGTAGTGGCAAGGCTGGACTGGTAAAATAGGACTCAGTTGTGGAAAGGCTGAATGCCATTTCCTTTGTTAATTCTGAGTGCCAACTTCCAGTCAAGATGGTGGAATAGACAGTCCCCAGCATCACTCTCCCACAATAAACCAATTTACAACTATTAAAAAGCAATGAATGCCAAGCTGGGGTCGCTAGAGCTCAGGAGAAGAGGAGAAGAGACCTATGGAGTTCATGAAGGCAGGAGAAACTATAATGAGAGAAAGAAAAGACTGCTTTGACCATTTTGAGCCCTGGCCACTTCAAGGCTGGCCCTGGTGAGCACACGGAGCAAGAGCTAGCAAAAGCCACAGCTGTGCCCTTTGTGTGAAGTTGCTTGGAGGCTGCAGGGGAGAAGAGTGCCTTGGTGACCCCCAGGCCAGCAAGACAACTGACAGCGTTCCCGTAGACCCACATAGGAGTGAGGGGCCACAGACAATTGAAAAAAGGAGCCACTCAGAGGCTGGTGAGTCATCGCAAGGGACCGGTGCACAGCCCACCCCATGGGAAGTGTTTGAAGTTCAGGGGGGTGGGGGAGATAGGCTCACCAGGAAACACTGGGGCACAGCATGGACAGCTGATCAGCCCTTCAATCAGCACAGGACCACTCAGTGGAGACTGGTCAGGAATATATAACTGTAGGAGGTACAGTTTGCTGAAAAGACTCAGGCCCAGACCAGAGTTTCCACACTACCCAGATGTACCAGCCCTCACAAGACCCGGAAGTACTTACACAGTCAACAATTAAAACTGTGCTGCACAAAAAGCCTTCCCCAGAGAATCAGCAAAGCAGCAATTTAGCTCAACCACAGGGCTCAAGTGCTGGTTCCCACAGGAAGTTCCTCTGTTTTAGAAGTAAGGAAAGGACAACAAATTAGTTCCAGTGCAGAGATTAAGTGGTGGGGGTAGCTAATAATCAAACTCAGAACTAAAAGAAAACAAAAAACCCCACAGATCAGAGACGAAGTTCTGATGTTAACCAGTAAAGGTCTAACACCACCAGAGAACACCTATAAAACCCAGAAGGACCAGAAGCCCCCCAGGCTCCCATGCTGGGGTTGGGGGAGGGCTGAGGGCTTCAGCCACACCCCGCCAATGTCCGCATCCAGCCCGGTGATGACCATCAGGCCTCTGCCAGAAGCACCCCAGGCTCCCCTGTCAGAATGAGGGTGGTGCCTGGAGACTTGACCACACCCTCCTCTCTCCTCCTCCCACCCTATCCCCTTCCCCTTTCCCCTCTCCTCCTCCCTCCCAACTGCTCCACAACAACATCTTAGAATGTAAAAAAAAAGTAGTAAATAAATATATTAAAAAATATATATTCTGAGTGCCACACAATATGCTAGGATATGGGAGGGAATGACTTCCAGAGTGCTACAATGATGGAGAGGGCAGAGTTAATGGTATTCACTCCCTAAATAAACCCTTTGTTCCAGTCCATTTACTTACAAGGCCTCAACACAAATCTGACTTCCTCCAGGAAGATTTCCCTCACATCTTTGGTTCAAATTCCTCTTGCCTTAATCTGAGGTCCTATTGCACTATCCATACATTGTGCATCTAGTAGCATTCTGTTTGTATTGTTAAGCAATTATTTAAAGTGACTTTGTACTATCTCCAGTGAGATCTATGAGTGATTTGGGAATTTTTATCCCTCTTTTCTAATATTTTATAATTTTTGCCTCCCACCCCAACATTGAGCAGAATACTAGGTGTTTAATAATTAAATCTGTTCCCTCAGTTACTAGAGATTCACTTAGTTTTTATCTGAATTTAGCTGGATGAGTTTAAAGAATCTCAGAAAATCTGGCTTGGGTATTATACCCAAGGTATATTAGAGCTGAGAATTTTAGTCTCTTATAATGACTCCTAGAGCTTTTGAACCCTCAAACTCATCTAGTAGTTAACTAATATTATTTAAGTTTTAGTTTGGGGACTGAGCCAGAAACAAGGCCAACCTACAGATAGGGAAAAAAACTGTCTGAAAATGGCTTATTCATTGTGATGCACAGATACCTATCTACTTCATCAAAGTTTCTTCTAGTGCTTTTCTACACCCTACCCAAAAATGGGATGAAATCTCATTTCTACTTTCTTAAGGAAGCAAAATCAATCAGAGGAGACAGAAATATCTCTTTGCTGCACCATTATATATCTCTGGAATAGTATAAGCCCTGAGAGACGAGAGAGAGCGAGCAAGAGATCTCATGGCCTTTAAATGGCCTTAAAATAGGGCTGACTCTAGAAGAAACTGATCCACTGCGTTCCAAAATAGCAAAACCAAAGACAAAGGGAGGGAGAATCATGTTCTAAATCCTCTAGAATTGAGCAGAGGGAACTTTCTTTAGAATAATCTCATTGTTGGGCCGGCCCGTGGCTCACTCGGTAGAGTGCGGTGCTGATAACACCAAGGCCACGGGTTCGGATCCTATATAGGGATGGCCGGTTCGCTCACTGGCTGAGCGTGGTGCTGATAACACCAAGCCAAGGGTTGAGATCCCCTTACCAGTCATCTTTTTAAAAAAAAAAAAAAAAGAATAATCTCATTGTTCACATTATCCTTGGTACTGAATGTTTCATTTGTTCATTGAAATGAAGGTCAGTGTTTCCCTCCCACACCCAAAACTGTGTGGGAGTAGCCACGAATGCCTAGGCATTTTTCGAAATTTTCTTTGGCCTACTTCTTTCTGTGTTGCTACTCCCAGACCTTTTCTCACTTCAGGTAAACTCGGTATGTTCCAGAACCATGAAATAGTGTCTGACCTGCTTTAGTGCCACTGGATTAGAGTCTTGGCAACCTACTACCTCCAGACAGAATTAACTAATTTTTCCAGTGGTTTTCCTC
>NW_007729565.1:180961-233034 GCF_000696425.1 Galeopterus variegatus
TAAAAAAAAAAAAAAAAAAAAGAATAATCTCATTGTTCACATTATCCTTGGTACTGAATGTTTCATTTGTTCATTGAAATGAAGGTCAGTGTTTCCCTCCCACACCCAAAACTGTGTGGGAGTAGCCACGAATGCCTAGGCATTTTTCGAAATTTTCTTTGGCCTACTTCTTTCTGTGTTGCTACTCCCAGACCTTTTCTCACTTCAGGTAAACTCGGTATGTTCCAGAACCATGAAATAGTGTCTGACCTGCTTTAGTGCCACTGGATTAGAGTCTTGGCAACCTACTACCTCCAGACAGAATTAACTAATTTTTCCAGTGGTTTTCCTCAGCATATAACCTACTTCCCTTTTAGCACTTGGTTTCTTTCTGCTTTGAGTTAGTTGTTTTCCTGTCTGTCTTCCGTCTACTCCCTCCTGATTTTAAGGAGTTGACACCATGTGTTAAGTCATCTTTAATTTTTCATTCTACTTTCTCCCAACAGGGGCTAGCATTGTTACTGGCTTGCATGTGTGACCTTGAGCAATTCATTTAACCTTGATGAGCCCAAATCTTATAATCTATAAAATGTATTATTATGAGGACAAAATGACACACTATTATATTAATTGTAATTATTATCCCCTACATAGAAAGGGTTTATGAGATAATTTATGGAAATTTCTTTTGAAAAGTAGAAGCTCTATCAGCATGTAATGTGAGGCTCTACTAAACAATAATAGCTATACGTATAAAGTGCCAGTATTTTACATGTATGTTCTCATATAATCCTGTCAATAACCTTGGGAGGTTGGAACTATTATTTCAAATTTATAGATGAGTGCTCTGAAGCATAAAAAGGTTAAGTAACTTCCCCAAGTTCACAAAGATAGTAAGTAGCAGAGGTAGGATTCAAAAGTAGGTGGTCTAGCAGGCTCCAAAGTTCTCTCTCTGAACCACTACACTATGCTGTGCTATGACCAAATTTGGATTTGCAAACCAGGTCCACTAATTAACAGTTATTTGATCTTAGGCAAAGCTTTAAAATTCTACATCAAATTTTAATTATTTGTAAAATGGAGATAAAACTAATATCTACCTCATAGGTTCATTTATCCAAAAACATTTATTGAGCGCCTACCATTTGCTGTATGCTGGGTATACTGCAATATCATGATAATTAAATTCATGTAATGTGCTTGGCATACAGCCAGGCACATATTAAGTGGTCAATGTTAATTATTACTTTAGTTAATAACAATAAGCCAATAACCTCTCTGAGACATTTCCCATTACTTGGCTAGAGATTATGTCATCACTATATAGCTCCTTTCTACAAGTTCCCTAATTGTATTTGAAATATTTTTGTGGCACTAATCTATAGGATATTGTCTTGCTAGCTTAGCAAAAACAAACAAAACACAGTAGAAATATCTCTCAGAGCTAAACAGAGAAAATGCTTTTAGTGGCTGCTTTTTTTTTTTTTTTTTTTTTTTTTTTTTTTTTTTTTTTTTTGCAACTGGCCAGGATGGGGTTCCAAACCTGTGACCTCAGTGTTACCAGCACCACACTCTCCCAAGTGAGCTAACCAGCCAGCAATTTTAGTGGCTACTTTGAAATAGATCTGATACACAGTAAAGCCTGGCAAGGCATGCAAAATGTGCTTACTACCATGGAATATGAAGTACGTTTGTTGAATGTGAAGATTTGACGATATAATGCTTTTGGGCAATGTACGGTGAAGTCATCTTGAGAAACAAAATGTCCCCACATTACATCTCTGGAGACATATAAAAGAGCCTGGCCGGCACACTTCTCAGAATCCATACTGCAACAAGTGGCCTGCAGTGGTCTTCTGTGCTGTGCTGTGGTGCTCATCCGGTGCTTGACTTACCCCACACACTGTGAGAGTCAGAAGTATTTGCTAGGTTACATGAGAGTTCTACCACTCCAGATTGCTGATAATTAAATGAGATATATATATATGTTATGTTCGAAATACTACACACACACAGTGAAGACTTTTATACAAGAGTGTTGTAGTCATGCATAGAGAATGCTCAATGTAGGAACCAGATATGAAAAGTACTTCTTTCTTCCTCATTTCTGAACTTACTCTCAGCATCTTTTTTCTCCCTAATGTGACCAAGCTCACCTTCCTGTCTTAACTAGTTCCCCCAAAAGGGAACTATAATATAACCATTTCAGTTCCTAAAAATAATAAAAACAATAGCCAACATGGTGAGTAGTGTTTTAAGCGCTTTACATGTATTTATTCATTTAATCATCATAACAGCTCTATGAATTACATACTATTATCATCCCTATTACATTTGAGAAAGCTGAGGTACAGAGGGGTTAAATAACTTACACAAGGTCAGACAGCTAGTAAAGTATAGGGTCAGTCTTCAAACCTGGTAGTTTATCTTCAGATCCCACAATCTTTACTACTATGTTGTACCATGTTTCACTCTGCCATAGTGCCTGCCATTGTCTTACGTACACATTTACCAAGCTAGAATTTTTCAGATAGTAGCCAGCAGTTTTTCTCTTTACCTTTCATAATGCAGTCAATGAAGCCAGAGTCATTTCTGACTAAAACCAACTCTAATACGGTATTTGTTACTCAGTTATGAGAAATGCAGAATCTTACAACTAGTATAATTCATGCTACAAACTTTGAGTTTTAATAATTATCTAGAGAAAATGAGATTTTAGCAACAACTCTGCACAATATCAATTCAATCACTAGCTAGCTTATTACCACCAACATATCTATTCAAGAAATGAAATCTAAATCTTAGGTATTTTTCTTCTGCTGATTAGTTGGTATAAGATGACATAAAAGCTGCTACTTGCTCAAGGATTAGGTACAAAGTTGACAGAATCAGCTTTATTAATGGAATTATAAAAAGAAATGAGCATTGCTTTGAAATGTATACAAAATACCTTTCTATTTTAGGATAAGGAAACTCAAGTTCTAGAAGTGGTCATTCTCTCCACCAAATTGATGATAAAACTAGCTTATTCTCTTTTTGATGTGGTCTGGATACTTTGTTTCACCATCAAAGGAAACAAAGAGTTAAGGAAATTTTTTCCTTAAAAGGTAGTTCTCTTAAGGAAAAGAATTCTCCTTTCTTCCTTTGGTTTCTATTAGAGGAATGAACTTTTATTCTTGTCACCTAGCTCCTTCTTTTTTTAAGCTTTGACTGTACTTAACAAATGACTCAGGTCTATTCAAAATACTGTGCATTATGAGAGAAAAGCTTCACACTGCCCCAGGAATTCACTGCCCTGTCAACAGCCAGATTCTACAGCATTTGGTATGTGGGATTCCCAAGGTCATTGCTACTCGTCATGCAACCTGTGGACCAGCAACATTGGCATCACCTGGGAGGTTGTTAGAAACGCAGAGTCTTAGGCCTGAATCAGAATCTGCCCTTTAACAAGCTCCCCAAGTGATTCATATGTGCGACCCTGGCTGCCTTTGTGTGAATACCTGCTCCTCTCTGTTCAAGGAGTAAGACTGAGACTATTGTTTTACCCCCACCCCAAGGTAAAAATCTCGAGTTAAAAACAAGAAGTTTTTGATTATTTGGGGACATAGCTTAATTCATTTTGTGGTAGCCCTTAAGCCATAGAAACTTAGATTGGGGGCCGGCCCGGTGGCGCACTGCTACAGTGCGCCGCTTGGGAGTGCGGAGGCGCTCACGCCGAGGGTTCGGATCCCACATACAGACCGGTTCCCGCTCACTGGCTGAGCGAGGTGCGGGCGTAGCACCGAGGGTTGCAATCCCGTTGCCGGTCCCAGTCCGGTCCGGTACGGGCGCGACACTGAGGGTTGCGATCCGTTGCCGGACACGAAAAAAAAAAAAAAAAAAAGAAACTTAGATTGGAAGAAACCTTACATGTCATCAAGTTCAACATCATCACTGCTATGAATTTCAATTTTTGTAAAAAGGTTAAATTGTGTTCAGGATATTCTGTTCAATAAGATAAAAATATTTGATTCATCTTAGAAAGGCATCCATAAAAATAGGAGAAGTTTATATATTAAAAAAGCTTTTAGTGATTAAAGGAATAAGCTTCAGTTATCTGGAAACATTATTAATATGAAATGTCTTGGCCATTATGGTGTCCCTTAAAGAAGTCTTTACCTCTTAAACTCATTCCAACACCATATGCTTATTTTGTATCTGCCAAAAGTTACTGTCTTACACAATTATAATTTAATTTTAACTTCCCACAAACTCAAAATTGCTATTGTTTTTTAAACTAAAATTTCCATAATTAAAAGGGGAGAAGAGATAACTCTCCCTTACAGACGAACTTCAAACAATATATGTAAATAAACACCCCTCTACCCTTCCAGGGGAGTTGGTCTTAGTGACTCAAAGACTAGATTATGAAAAGGAAAAAACACTAACTTACAGTGGAGAAACCTGGCAAATACTACCTTAATATGTTAAAACCACTTTCAAATGATCAGGGTTAATGCTACCAGTGATATGATGATATCATATACCTCCTGATATGTGATGAGTAGGGTATTATATCTCTGTGGTATTCTTTCCAAAAGTCCATAAACTCCAGTCTAATCAGGAGAAAAACATAAAACAAACCCAGTTTGAAGGACAGTCTACAAAATACCTCACTAGTACATCTCGAAACTGTCAAGGTCCTGAAAAACAAAGACTAAGATATGTACTGTCACAGAGCAGAGGAGCTCAGAAAAGACATTACAAATAAATGTATCTGTAATACATTTATTACAAATAAATGTATCCTAGATTGGATCCTTGAACAGAAAAGGACATTAGTGGAAAAACTGGTAAAATTCAAAAAAAAATATGGAGTTTAGTTAGTAGTAATTTACAGTGTTGGTTTCTTAGTTTTAACAAATGTGCCATGTCCATGTAAGATGATAACATTAAGGGAAACTATCAGGAAATACAGGAACTCTCTGTACTCTTTGTAACTTTTCTATAAACCCAAAAAATGCAGTAGAAAATAAAATTTCCCATGAAGCCCTGAAAATGGTTTTAACATCTTAGGATGACAAGCTTCTACAAGTTTAGAAGGCGGAGTCATGCAAAACACCTGCCTATAATGTCCAGACTTAAAACCCTTCTTGAGAACTGTAGCACCATTTTGCTGAATCTGGAAGTTAAAGGTTTACAGATTTACATTTCCAGAGTGTAAAATCAAAGTCCATTTTCCTAAAGTTTGTTTAACTCTTTTTTTTTTTTTTTCGTAAGGCCGGCCGGTGTGGGGATCTAAACCTTTGACCTTGGGTGTTATAACACTGAGCTTTAACCAACTGTGCTAAGTGTCCAGTCCCTTTTTTATGTTTTTTTTTTTTTTTTAATTTAGCTCTTCAAAAGAGAATTGCACTGAGGATTATCTCAGCAATGTTTAATGAATTTGGATGGCTTATTTAACCTTCCTCAGCTGTGGTTATCTCATCTACAAAATTAGGTCTCTACCAGCTTTAAAATTTTATAAATATGCCTCCCTCAAATATTTAAAATATTGTTTTAAAGCATAGTATTAATTCTAAGGGGAAAAAATAAAAATTTGATTAGGCAGTTAATTCCAAAAACATTTATTAAGCAGCATTCACTTGCTAAGCACAGGAGCTATAACCCTCGCTCTCCAGATTTCTCAGCCTGATGGAGACAGATCCATAAACAAACTGTTAAAGCAATGTGATAAGAGCTGTAAAAGAGGTATTAACAAGGTGCGCTGATATACTGGGAGAAATTGCTTCACTCTGCCTGTAGAGGTTAGAGAGGCTTTGAACATAAGAAACTAAAAATACCATTAAATAGTGCAATTTGATCTAAACAGAGTCAGTCCTATATTAGTAAACGGTTATCTTAATTGGCTGTGTATAAAATTTTGGAAATCATTGGATTTTCTCCAGTGATAAATTGGCTGCTAAGTCAGAGATTTGGTTGCTACAGAGCTGGGCCAGAAAAGCACAAGTGTCTCATGTTGCAGATGCATTCTCTTGGGAATGTTGATATATGAAATCTGTCCCCTGAGGTGACTTAATTGCTGTCACATGAACAGCATAACTTTCTAGAAAAGGCAATGCGTTGGCTCTCATAGTCTGTAGTTTCTAAATTAATCCTTTATAAAAAATTCATGCCTCTTGGATCATTCCATTTCCATCTTTCAGCTTGATATTTCTGGCTCAGGCCTTGTTATATATATTCTTAGTATTTAGTTTTGCTTTTAAATTCTGAATAGCATGATAGAAACAGAAATTTAGGGTTCCTAAGCAAAAGTTCAATATTGGCTCCTACTTTGACCCTAAGCTTGCAAATTCTGAATAACTCTATTTGGACAGACCTTCCTTTAGCAGGGAAAACATGCCTGGGGGAAAGTTTCGCCACTTAGATGATCGTGGGAGGAGGGGATGAGTGCTTTCTCCTGGGAGTTGTCCAAGACAAGTGGAAATATTAGATGTGGGTGCAGAAAACTGGCAAATGTTACTTCTCCACTTCCCTGGGCCCCAACTAAGAAGTGCTTGTACCAGGAGTGATAATTCTGGAAAATTCCCCACCAGGAACAAGTGGGACAGACAAGATTGAAATAGAAGCACAGACCTGAGAGAGCCAGACAAAGTGCAGAACAGAGAGAGAAGCAGAAGTGCTTTTCCATGCTCGTCTCCCCATCCTGCCAGATCGCACGTGTGTAGACATGAGAGGAGCCAGGTGACTGTGGGAAGTTTTCTCCCAGAGCAGTGTCTATAGTTTTCCTGGGGCAGAGCTGTAAGGGAAAATATCTGTGTCAACAAGAGTTCTTTCTAAGCAGACATAAGACTCTTTGCTTCAAAAAAAAAAAAAAATAGCATTTAGGGTTTTTTTGTTTTGTTATTTTCTCTGATTATAAATGTAATAATGTCTGATAGGGAAAAGTACACAAGTCACAGAAAAGCGGAAAGAAGAAAATAAAGATTATCCATTACACCTCTATCCAAAGATAGTTACTATTAAAATTTTGGTGACTTTCTTTCCAGGATTTTGTATGTGTATATATTCACCATGGTTGGCAGAATACTGTATGTACAATATCACCTTTTGTTCTTTTTCTCTTAATATGACATAAAAATTATCCTAGGTTATTTTTAAAAACTCTTTGTAAACATTATTATTAGTGGCTGCATATTCCATCCTATGGTGAAACATATTTATTCTAAATCTTAAATGTATTCATTCACTTAAGAAATTTTTTTTTCTGTTTTATTTCATTATTATCCAAGTACCTTTCAAAAATAATTGTACAAGTCATGGCATGAAAAACTGGCTGGAGCAGCCCCCTGCTGGCCCTGGCCAGAGAAATGCTTCTGTTTACACAGGCACCTAGAAAGGAAGGACCTGAGACCCACCAAACCAGCGCGGCTGGAGACTGAGGGCGGAAGGGGGCGCCGGGGCTCCGTTGCCGGATTCACACAGTGGCAGGCAAGAGGCAGCTGTGTTGAAGGCACTTGGTGACATGTACAATTACAAAGGCCCCCACGGGCCCTGCACCTGAGCCTGGGGCTTCGCCCAACCAGGACAGGGTTGGTGGGCAACCAGCACACTAGCACCCAGGTGTCAGCCCCTTGGTTAGCTGCACGGGCCACGGGGGTGTCACTGGGCAGCTGCCTGAGGGCTTCCCTGCTCGTCCAGACTCTGAGCATTGCTTTGGGGAGTTGACGAGGGCTCCCTCCTCGACGGCAGGATAGAGCCTGCAGGACCATTCAAAGGGACCCCCCACCCACCCAGCAACAGATGACCCAAGGGGTGGGGGCATACCTGGCCCCTCCTAGTACCTGTGTGTCTGCCACACACTAGGAGCACATTACACGCACAGCCCTGTGCTGCTCACTCGAATGGGGCTCCTGAGTTCAAGGTGATCCACATGGTCTGCCACTATCTTCAGTGTGGCACCTCCTGCCCATTAAGGGTCTGGCCCAGAGGCCAGACCAGCAGGTCAGTATACCTTCTCCACCTTGAAGATGATCTTCTCCTCAGAGACAGAAAGGACAGGCTCACTGGTTAGCTCAGTTGGTTAGAGCATGGGCTTGTAACACCATGGTCAAGGGTTCACATCCCCATACCAGGCAGCTGCCAAAAAAAAAATAGGCAGTGAAATAGAAGGTGCTCCGTTTCCATGGGTACAGGTTTCAAGCTTCCCTGTAAGGTCTTAAGCCCTCCTCTAGAGGAGAGTTACTGTTGCCTGTTAGACCTATTTTCAGCGCCAGCACAGAGAAATTGAGACCTCAGAGAGCTGACATACAAATCTAGTGGTTTGGCATGCTTTGTGGAAAGGGGTTATATAATCCGAAGAGCTGAGCATGCTCAGTGAAGTGTAGTTTATCCTTTAAATGCATGAATATGTATGAGATAGCAAAATTATAAAAGCTGAATCCCGGTAGAAGGCAGGTTTGTTGCTCTCTCCTGAAGCCATCCTGTGCTTCACCTGGGCTGTGTATTTCTATCTTCTTTATTAACACTTGCCTTTAGTAGGCTTCTCTTCATCCTGGGGCCTGCCCACTCTTTGTCTGTAAAAGTGTATTTTTTTTTTTTTTTTTTTAAAAGATGACTGGTAAGGGGATCTCAACCCTTGGCCTGGTGTTGTCAGCACCACGCTCAGCCAGTGAGCAAACCAGCCATCCCTATATAGGATCCGAACCCGCGGCCTTGGTGTTATCAGCACCACACTCTACCGAGTGAGCCACGGGCCGGCCCGTAAATGTGTATTTTTGACTTTCATATTAAACTTGTTGCGGTTGTTGCTCACTTTCCTGGGGCCAACCCACATTTTGCCAGCTGAGATTCATATGCTTTCTTTTGTATCAAATGTGCTTTCAGCAAGAGGTTGGCTCACTCTCTTGAGCCAACAAGCACTCTGTACTAAATTTTAAACATGTATTTCTTACTTTTGTGTTAAATTTGGTGCAGGCCTTGCTCAATCTCTGGAACTAGGCTGCACTTTCTCTGTGAAGTCTCTATCTCTTATAGATTACATTAAACCTGTTCTCACTTTCTGCTGTGACTCCGTCCTTGAATTGTTTCCTGTGGTGGGGTCAAAAACCTGTTAAAAGGATGGGGTGAGTTGAGGCTAGCTATCAGGCCTCCCCAGACCCTCTCATCTGGCATCAGCAGGATAACCTTGTCCCCACGAACTTCCTCAATCACCATTCCACAGTCAAACTCGTCACTCACTTTCTTGAAGTAGTATCCGTAGCTGCCCTTCTTGGTCAGCAGTTCCTGGAACTGGTTCAGGGTGACTGTGCAGCCCCACACCATTCTCAGGTAGCAGATGGACTCCCTGAAGAAGGAGTAGCCCATGACCATACTGTCGCAGGGCTGGCTGCTCCCACCACCTGCCTTCCTCTGCAACTTTGTCCTCTGCTTTGAGGGTGACTTGCTGGCCCTCTTCTCTTCCTCCTCCAGATGCCTGCAGGCCTCCACCAGCTGGGTCAGGGGGTTGGGGGCTAGGTTGGGTGGCATTGTGGGGTCTTGAATGAAGAGATGAAACGGCTGGATGGAATTCCGCTGTGCACTGACCCAGAGGTGCATGGCCCCAGGACGATCGACAGTAAAAGGCTGGGCTAGGTTGGGTGGCATTGTGGGGTCTTGAATGAAGAGATGAAACGGCTGGATGGAATTCTGCTGTGCACTGACCCAGAGGTGCATGGCCCCAGGACGATCGACAGTAAAAGGCTTGGAGCTCTCATGGGTCCGCTGCTTCCTTACCCCAAAGAACCGGACTTCCTGTGCTTGCTGATCTCCTTCTCCCCCTCGATGAGCCACTGTATGATCTGGTTCTTTGCTGCATCCTCCGAGGGCCCCGGCACCTCAGTGCAGGCATTCTTCCCCACATCAGCCTTCTTGGCGTTTCTTTTGGAGGCCATGCCCGCTTTCCTGCCATAGGCCAAGCTGTTCTTGGTGCTGGCAGCAGTGCCCACACTCTTTGAGTAGCTGTGGGGCTTGGCCATGTGGCCGTGTGGCTCCAAGCCCCCTGTGAAGCTGCTCTGGACCCTGTGCGCAGCCTCGGCCTCCACTTGCTCCTTGGGCCTGGCTGTGCTGTGCTGGACGTGGTGGTGTGTTTTATTTTATTTTATTGGCAGGTGGCTGGTAACAGTGATCGAACCCTGGATCTTGGTGTTATCAGCACCATGCTCTAACCAACTGAGCTCCCTGGCCAGACCAAGAAATATTTATTAAGAAAAATTTATTTATTCATTGAAGAGCCAAGCACTTTACCAAATGTTAGATGTGTTGAAATTTTCTTAATCATTCTCTAGTTCTTGGTCATTTAATCTATTTCTTATTTTGAAGCATTTTTGTGAGGTTCTAGACCAGAAGTGAAAATAGGGAGTCAACTTGAAGAAGATGGTTGAAAAAATACTGGGAGAGGAGTTTGGGCTACAAGAATGAGATGAGGGAGAATGTCCAGTGACAGGTGCCTTCCCACCGCTAAGATGTCCAAAGGATATTTTCTGCAAAACCAGGAATTACTTATGGGCAGAGGCATCTCTGCAGCACTGACATTATATAACGATGATGGAGATTCACTAACTTCCACATCATTTCTGGAATTGGCCAGTACTCTGTCCTCATTCTTGGGTGCTATCTAGATCTGGCCCACCCCTGGCCAGCACTACCAGTGCTTGTGACTGTTGGGTTAAGAGAGGGAAATGCCAACTTAGGGAGAAATGTGAGGCACAGTTTTTTCAGCAGGGTAGCCGGAGCTATTTTGGCTCCTGCTAAAAGTATTAAGATTAGACTCAAGTGGGGGGTGAATATGTAGTGTGTTCCAGTACCATCCCAATGGGACAGACCTTTCTCTTTCCCAGTTTTCTCCCTTTGACTGCAGTTCAGGTTGCAACAGCTACAGTTATGCTAAAATACCTTCTCTTGCCTCTGTAAAGTCCTCACTAGAGCATCCAAGCCATTCCTGAGCTTGTGTAGAGGCCTCATACTATATTCTGGTCTTTCTCTACCTTCAGCATTCAGCTATAGCTAACCTACATAAGTTCAATTTGCCAAAGACTCATTACCAGAGAATTTTTATGGATATAGTATTGTCACAAGAAGGACAATTATCTGATAAATAGCTCTTGGAAGAAACACTCTGAGATATCCTGAGAAATAAATGGCGGCATGTGACACACATGAAGCTTACAGGAAAGTATGTAATATTGGAAGCAGTTGGACTACATATACCATGCATTGTGCAACAAATATTTCCCTGAGAATTTGTGAGAAAATCAGGTGGCATAGAAGTTAAGGGAACAGGCATTTGAATCTTAGAGGCTTGGGTTTAAATTTTGGCTCCATCAGCCACTTGGCAGCTGTTTTACCTTGCATAATTTATTTAGCTTTTGTAAGGCTCAGTTTCTTCATTTAAACAAGCTTACTGTAAGAATACCTCATAGATGAGTAAATGGGATACCATATGTGAAGCTCTTGCCTGCCACATTGGAAGCATTCAGTATATAGCAGCTATTATTAAGTAGAGTGGAAACAATTTTAAAATTAAAGTCGACAAATATTAACTTTTAAAAATTAAAGTTGACAAATATTAACTGAGCAGGAATGTGTGATAGGACCCCCCACTCCACCCCATACACACATACTTTTATCTTTTATGTAAACTGAATTTTTCTAGATGGATTCACTTATATTAAAATGATAACTTTACCTTTTTTCAGAAGGGTGAATTTGATTTATTACATTATCAACTGACTTCTAAGCAAGCCTAAAGCTTCCTCCAAAAGATAGGAATGTTGGTGATAATGTCTCTTACAGGCTTGTTGTTTAATTCTTTAAGAATGAACTGTATTTACTTCATATTTACTCTAAAAGAGAAATTTCCTCCCGATCATTTAGACTGATATTACCTTTACAGTTTTTTAAGAGGGCATTTTTAACCCCAATGTCCTACACAATGTAGTTATAGAAGTGTTCCCCCTTTGCATTTTTATTTATTTTTATTTATTTATTTATTTTATTTTTTTTTTTTAAAAGATGACCGGCACAATGTAGTTATAGAAGTGTTCCCCCTTTGCATTTTTATTTATTTTTATTTATTTATTTATATATATATTTTTTTTAAAAAAAGATGACCGGCAAGGGGATCCTAACCCTTGACTTGGTGTTGTCAGCACCACGCTCAGCCAGTGAGCAAACCGGCCATCCCTACATGGGATCCGAACCCGGGGCCTTGGTGTCATCAGCACCGCACTCTCCTGAGTGAGCCATGGGCCGGCCCCCTTTGCATTTTTAAATGAATATTAATTTTACCTTACTTGGAAGAAGGATGTTAATTCCTGAAAACAGGCATCAGTTCCTCCATAAATAAAAGTCTTTTAGTTTTTACTTGTCGTAAGATTGAGCTGACCCAAGGAAGATGCACAAATAGCCAATAAGCACATGAAAAGATGGTCAACATCATCTTTAGAGAAATACAAGTCAAAACCACAATGTTACACCACTATACACCCACTAGAATGGCCATAACCAGAAAGATTGACAATAACAAGTACTGGCAAGGATGTACGGAAATTGGAACCCTAAAACATTGCTGGTAGGAATGTAAAAATGGTGCAGCCACTTTAAAAAACAGTTTGCCATTTCCTCAGAATGTTAAACACGGAGTTAACATACGATGCAGCAATTTCATTCCTAAGTACATGTCCAAGAAGAAAGAAAACATGCATCCACACACACAAAAACTTGTACATAAATATTTATAACAACATTACACATAATAGCCAAAAATGGAAACAATACAAATGTTCAAGTGATAAATAAACAAAATGTGACATATCTATACAATGGAATATAGGCTGGCCTTAAAAAGGATGAAGTACTGATACTACAATATGGTTGAACTTTAAAAACATGCTAAATGAAAGAAGCCAAACACAAAAGGCCAAACACTAAAGGCCACATATTGTATGGTTCCACTTATATAAAATGCCCAGAATAGGCAAATTAATAGATAAAAAGTAGATTAGTGCCAGGGCCTGGCGGGGAGGAGGGAAGGGATTGTCTGCTAATGGGTATAGTATTTCTTTGGGGGATGATAAAAATGTTCTGGAATTAGATAGCAATGACAGATGCACAACTCTGTAAACATACTAAAAAATTGTACTTTTTAAAGGGGTGAACTTTATTCTATGTGAATTATATCATAGTAAAGCTGTTATTTAAAAAAAAAGACTGAAGTGAGACTGGAATAGATGCAGTTTTTGCATTATCAAAAATTGCCTGCCATGTCCTCTAGTATAAAGACATTACCAGATGAGTTGACCTTTGTCTTTTAGCTTAAGTTTAGTCAAGACCTAAAAGAGGAGAACAGTGTTTACTGCTTTTAAATTCCAGAAGGGTATCTGAAGACTGAAATGAAAGAAATATGAAAATCCCCTGGGGCAGACTCCAGATGTTTCTTCCTCAGTTTTCTTAAAGTCAGGTAAGTTTCAAGTGCTGACTTAAACTGAGACTATTTGTGGCAACGGATTGCAACCCTCAGTGGCGCGCCCGTACCGGAGTGGGACCGGCAATGGGATCGCAACCCGCGGTGTTGCGTCCACACCTCGCTCAGCCAGTGAGCGGCCGGTCTGTATGTGGGATCCGAACCCTCGGCGGGAGCGCCACCGCGCTCTCAAGCGGCGCACTGTAGCAGAGCGCCACCGGGCTGGCCCTGCAGTGATCCCTTTGACATGATGATTTCCATTCCTTTGGGTAAATACTCAGCAGTGGTATTGCTGGACCATATGGTAGTTCTACCTGTAGTTGTTTGAGGAGCCTCCATACTGTTTTCCATAGTGGCTGTACTAATTTACAGTCCCATTAACAGTGTAGGAGTGTTTCCCTTTTTCCATATCCTTGCCAGCATTTGTTATTTTTTTTTGATAACAGCCAATCTAACTGGAGTGAGATGATATCTTAATGTGGTTTTGATTTGCATTTCCCTGATGCTTAGTGATGCTGAGCATTTTTTTCATGTGTCTGTTGGCCATTTATATGTCTTCCTTTGAGAAATTCCTATTCAGCTCCTTTGCCCATTTTTTAATTGGGTTACTTGTAAAAATCCCATGTTGACAGTTAATCCTCTGTGAACACAGTCTTTTAAATATATTTTTTGTTTATTTGTTAGGTAATTCATTGACATGTTCAAAATTCAAAGGCACATTAGGGTTTACAGTGAAAAATCTCTCACTCCTGTCCCCCAGCCCAGCCACCCAAGTCCCCTCTCCGAGAACAACTTATGTTATCAGTCTCATGTATCTTTCCAGAAATATGTTATTAATGAATTCCAAATAAAACTTTTTAAAATTTTCGGCTTGCTTCATTTACATTCTAGTCATAAGAATATACTTTAGTCATTTTGTTTGAACTGGAGTAATACCATATTTTTTCTTTTTTTTTTTTTTAAAAGATGACCAGTAAGGGGATCTTAACCCTTGACTTGGTGTTGTCAGCACCATGCTCACCCAGTGAGCTAACCGGCCATCCCTATGTGGGATCCGAACCCTTGGCCTTGGTGTTATCAGCACCGCACTCTCCCGAGTGAGCCACAGGGCCGGCCCAATACCATATTTTTTCTGATTTAATTTGAAAGTATCTTGTCCCCCAAACTATAGGTTAAGATGTCTCTTAGAATGGGTGACTTCTGCAGATAGCATATCCCATCCATTGTGTGTGCATTTTCACCTGTTTCTCAGAGTACCTGTATGTCTATGTTCTAGAAAAATCTTACCCTGTACTTACATTTGCTCCCTGTGTATAGACTCTGATATCAACTATGAAGTGAAATAATGAATTCTCACAACAGGTTCTTTTGTTGTTCATTTTGTTGACTGTAATTAGTCCGTTTTGTGCTGCTATAACAGAATACCTGAGACTGGATAATTTGTAAAGAACAGAGGTTTATTTGGCTCATGACTCTGGGTGGGCCTCAGGCTGCTTCTACTAATGGCAGAAGGCAGCAAGCAGCCATCAGGTACAAGCAGATCACATGGCTAGAGGAAGCAAGAGAGAGAGGACAGACTCTCCTCTTAAGCCCTCGGAACCACGCCCCTGACCACCATTTTTAATCCATTCACTACTGCATGGTCCTACAGTCCCATCATCTCTTCAAGGCTCCACCTTTCAATTACCATAATAGGATTTCCCACCCTCTTAACGGTCACAGTGGGGGACAAGTTTCTAATACATAAAACTTTGGGGACACAATTCAATCCACTACATTTACGCAATGACTTTACTATTTTTTGTTTTATTTTAATGTCAGGACACATTTCAAAACCTCTGTACATTGTTAATTGGAACTAGATACAGTTGGGCATATCCCCAAAGCAACAGTGATAAGGAAAAAATTGAAAAGCAAAATCTTTTGTCATGCTTCTGATGTGTTTTCTATTTCTTGTCCTTTGATCACTTTTTATACCCAACTACCCTAAATTATGCCTTCAAATTAACCTACAAGGGTACACTATTATTAAACTTGAATAACATAACCATTTACAAGGCCACCAAGATCCTAAAATTATTCCTTTGATCAAAGTTATTGGTGTTACCAATTGGTTTTGCCAATGGAGAAAGGGAAGGCAAGAGTTCACAGTCTATTCCATTTCTTCTGAATAAGGCAGCAACTAAAGGCCACAGAGTGGCCAAGTATCACTACAGTCACTTTGCAGATTTGGCCCAGTATTAGACAAGCAATCTCGTATGAAAGACTTGTGCTTTCAATTAACAGAAAAGAAAATGGGCAGAGTGCTTCCATAACAGTAGGACTGGCTTGGGTGACTCTATCCACATACTTTCTTCTGGATTCTAGGAGATAAGTGTGTGTTGTGTGGCCATAAGAAGAGTTTGTCTTTATGTAAAATTTAATGACACCCTAGCCTTATTATTATCAGGCACTCCTAATTCTTACATCTGCAAAACTACAATAGTGTCTTTAATGGGTGACATGAGGATATCCTCAGTTCTCAGACAGAAGTAATAAAGGGTAATGTCAAGGCCTTCTTATGTGTACTTACTGTATTCCTAAATTCCTTTATTGAGGAAGAGCACATCTCTGACCACCCTAAATACACTGAGAGAATTAGACCTCAGAGGTGGCTGCATTTTATTGTTGCAAGAAGGTACTTTTTATATTTTGAGAAATGTTAGCGATTTCCCAAAGCCTTCACTAGCAGTGTGAAGCCTTCATTAGAAAGATTAAGGGATTTGGTTCTAGGTCACACAGCAAGTTAGTAGCAGAGCTAAAATATGAACCTAAATTTACTGACTCCTTTCATCATATTATGACATTTGGGGGTCTCTCTATTGTTAGAGTGGTAAAATATTATCTCATTCATGTAACTCTTAGTGCCACATCAAGTTCTGAATGTACTATCTCTCATTTTGGCACCTCAATAACCTCTTATGCTAGTGACAATAAATGCAATTGTTTTCACTTTGCAGATAAGGAGACGCAACTCAAGAAGGCACACAGTAGTTTATAACAGAATCAAGACTGGAACCCAACTCTCCCAATTCTTTCTCCAAGGCTCTTTCCACCATGCCATCTGCTTGTCTGGTGCCTTCCATCGGTGAGCTCTGGAAAACAAGTTTGAGGCACCAGAATTAAAAAGACAGCTCACTGAAAATGAATAGTTACAGATTTTGTTAGTATAAAAATGAAATACCCAAATCTCTTGCCCCCTCTCCTCCTAGGAACTTAAACGTTAAACTGGGTTCACCAGTTTTGCACAAATCCGCAGCAATGAAGACTGCACTGTGAGGGAACTGCTTTTACAACAAAAGCATCTTAATCAAGTTGAAACAAAAATTTTAATACGTGAAATGGAAGAAAAAACTATCTGTAGTCCTCCCTTACTTCTGGCCCCCATTTGTCTCTATTTTCATGATTGAGTTTCTCAAGTCAAGGGCACGGGGCCAAAGAAAAAGCAAATGTTCCAAACAACACCCAACAGGCTAGTAGGTCGGAAGCGCAGCACCCTGGGGAGCAGATGACCTGAGGTCCAGACTTAGCCCCCCCAGTCTCAAACCCGTTGTCGCCCTAAGAAGCCACCTAACTTTGGGGTGGTTTCGTTCATCGTGAAATGAGAAGACTGCATCAACGCACATGTGAGAATTTAAATGTAAGACTGTACTCAGGCTTTGCATATTTAAACTCATAAGTGTACATTTTAAACAACGTTTGTACATAATATTGAGTTTACTTCGCCAGAAGTCGCGTCCTCCCCCCTGCCCTGAGACACCAGGGGGCCTCCTGCCCGGCCCCGTGCCGGGATTCGCGGCATGCAGCAGACGCCATCCTTACTGGATATCGCCATGGGACCTCAGACTTGGCACATTGAGGGTTCAATTGCAAGCCGCCCTGCTAAACTGGACCTTTCATTCTTTCCTTTTAATTTTTGGTGTTCGTATTTAATCAAGCTGAAACACCAAAGAATCATCTTTAATTTCTCCTTCACTCACATCCTCCACATCCAGTCTCCAAGATTCTCCCTAACAAGTCTTTTGTCCAAATGAATTTTACCTCTATCCCTCTGCCTCTGCCTTAGTTCAGGAGCTGATCTGCTGCCTACTCTATTGCTTAACTCCCAACTGCAGTAGTCTCCCTTGTTTACCCTTCTTTCCAAGCCACCTTCCAGCAGCTGTGAGAGTGACTTTATAAAACTCAAATTTGATCATATTACTTATTCTGCTCCTGTCACTCCTCTACTTTGCTAGCCACCCACTTAGGAAAAAGTCTTCATGGCATTCAGGATCCTTCACACTCTGGCTCTTGTCTGTCTGCATTTCCAGGACTCCCCTTTTCAATCATTGGCTCGTCTTAGAGATGGTTTGTATGGGAGGCTAGCAGATATTAATTTCTAAGTCCCACTGTCCTCTAATATTCCGCCCTGGTTTTCACCAGACTTTATGAGACAAACATATATAAGCAGCCAAACTCGACTACTCACTGTTCCCTAGCAAGCCCCATGCCTTTGCTCCGACCTAGTCTCTTCCACCTATCTTCCTCCACCCTCTTGTCTTCAGTTTAAACCTACCGCTAGCTAGCTCCCATGATGCCTTTCACAAAGCCTTCCAGGATTTCCTTGGCAACAAGTAATATCTCCCTTTTTAAAAACTCCTAGGGTTTTTTATCTGTAATATTCTTACGGCTAGGGCCTCTGTGGGCTGTTGTTCTGGTTGTATACTGCATAAGGGGCCCATGTCTAAGAGAACATCATCCACATTGTAGACACAGCCCAAGCTTTCATTAATAATGGATTACAAGTATATCTTCAATGTACTTAATTCTTCCTGGATATTTACATTTTTATTTGTAATATGGACTGAGGAAGTAAGTTTTGTAACAGCATTGTCATTATCATCAGAAATATTGCCTACCCTGTACCAGGGTTTAAATGCCTCACAATGTTATGCTGGGTTTTCACTCCATCTCTACTTCCTCCTCCCTCCAAATATTGTATGGGGCTACACAATAATCTTTTCTTTGTTCTTGTAAGCTTGGAAGAACCTTAACAGGATGGGTGCAGCGAACTTTCCAGAGCACCCAGGCAGCTACAGCTTCCTCCCAGAACTCCTGTGCAGCTGACAACAAGGCCACTGATCCTCTGCCTAAGGACTGCCCTGTCTCCTCTTACAACGAATGGGACCCCTTAGAGGAAGTGATAGTGGGCAGAGCAGAAAACGCCTGTGTTCCACCGTTCACCGTGGAGGTGAAGGTAAAGCAAGGGTATTCCCATGTCTGGAAGTGGGTTCCTCCCCACCTTCTGCAATATGGCTTCTGCTCCCACTCTCCTTTGTGACTTTCACTTTAGCTTACTACCCTGGACCTCCCAAATCCAGTGGCTAATTGGGACCCCTTAGAGGAAGTGATAGTGGGCAGAGCAGAAAACGCCTGTGTTCCACCGTTCACTGTGGAGGTGAAGGTAAAGCAAGGGTATTCCCATGTCTGGAAGTGGGTTCCTCCTCACCTTCTGCAATATGGCTTCTGCTCCCACTCTCCTTTGTGACTTTCACTTTAGCTTACTACCCTGGACCTCCCAAATCCAGTGGCTAATTTTAAGTTATCTTACTTGACACTATTTACACAAATGACAATTCCTTCCATCTTGAAAATCTTCCCTTAGATTCCGAGAGACCTTTCTTGGGGATATTAGTTCTTTCAGTGTTCCTCAGATCTTCTTCCTTCACAATCTGTAATGTTGGAGGTGAACAGAATCTCACTTTTGGCCCCCTTCTCTTAGCCGTTCTCACAGCTTCAGCTCCTACCTCCACTCTGATCTTTCTCCTGAACTGAGTCCAGATCAATACATTAAACTCCTTACTGGATATCGCCATGGGACCTCAGACTTGGCACATTGAGGGTTCAATTGCAAGCCGCCCTGCTAAACTGGACCTTTCATTCTTTCCTTTTAATTTTTGGTGTTCGTATTTAATCAAGCTGAAACACCAAAGAATCATCTTTAATTTCTCCTTCACTCACATCCTCCACATCCAGTCTCCAAGATTCTCCCTAACAAGTCTTTTGTCCAAATGAATTTTACCTCTATCCCTCTGCCTCTGCCTTAGTTCAGGAGCTGATCTGCTGCCTACTCTATTGCTTAACTCCCAACTGCAGTAGTCTCCCTTGTTTACCCTTCTTTCCAAGCCACCTTCCAGCAGCTGTGAGAGTGACTTTATAAAACTCAAATTTGATCATATTACTTATTCTGCTCCTGTCACTCCTCTACTTTGCTAGCCACCCACTTAGGAAAAAGTCTTCATGGCATTCAGGATCCTTCACACTCTGGCTCTTGTCTGTCTGCATTTCCAGGACTCCCCTTTTCAATCATTGGCTCGTCTTAGAGATGGTTTGTATGGGAGGCTAGCAGATATTAATTTCTAAGTCCCACTGTCCTCTAATATTCCGCCCTGGTTTTCACCAGACTTTATGAGACAAACATATATAAGCAGCCAAACTCGACTACTCACTGTTCCCTAGCAAGCCCCATGCCTTTGCTCCGACCTAGTCTCTTCCACCTATCTTCCTCCACCCTCTTGTCTTCAGTTTAAACCTACCGCTAGCTAGCTCCCATGATGCCTTTCACAAAGCCTTCCAGGATTTCCTTGGCAACAAGTAATATCTCCCTTTTTAAAAACTCCTAGGGTTTTTTATCTGTAATATTCTTACGGCTAGGGCCTCTGTGGGCTGTTGTTCTGGTTGTATACTGCATAAGGGGCCCATGTCTAAGAGAACATCATCCACATTGTAGACACAGCCCAAGCTTTCATTAATAATGGATTACAAGTATATCTTCAATGTACTTAATTCTTCCTGGATATTTACATTTTTATTTGTAATATGGACTGAGGAAGTAAGTTTTGTAACAGCATTGTCATTATCATCAGAAATATTGCCTACCCTGTACCAGGGCTCTAGAAGTATTAAAATTAAATGACTTTTTTTCTATTTGGAGAGATATGATGTTCACATAGAAACAAAAACTAAATATCTTATGCCAACCAACTGGCAAGGCAGTTGAATTGAAGTGCCAGAAGAGGTAAGGAAAAAGCAATGACTAAGTGCTAGATAGTAGGAAGTCTTCTTGAAGAAAATGATTCTTGAGTTAGACCTGGAAGACAGAGTAATAGAAAAAGTAATAATTTCTTCTAATTGTTCTGAAACTACCTTTGGCTCTGATGTTTGGAATCTGATGAACAGATTAATTTACATACCATTCACATGTTGTAAAAGTCGTGGTCTTTTTAAGTCTTTTCTTGAAAAGAAGTCTCACCCCCTAGCCATTTTAATTGGGTGACATTAAAGTTCAAATTCAGGCAATAGTTTATCCTTCTACTTGTCTTTAAAATTATTGACTTTCATACCCTGTGATCTTATGGAATCAGAATACTCAGACATTATTTTGAGTTCTTTATACTTGACTTATGACTTTAGACTAAAGTTTTACAGGCTTGTGGAAAGTGTACCATGCCAAAGTCAGAAGAGCAGATTGAATTAGGTATTTGATAAAAGCTTGATAGCTAGTCTCAGTTAATCATCTATATGACCTTGTGCAGATTTCACAAATATCTAGGTCCCAGTATAATGAAGATATTAAGAGGTTTTCTATCTACCTAACAGGATTAAATATGGAAGTAAAAGTTTACATGTTAAATATTTTAAAGGACAAAACTACAACTCGTTATTGGTTGTGTGGAACCAGTTTGCTAATTGCGTTACAAAAGTACATTGGGGGTATGACGATTGTAGATATTAGTAACATTAGCAGTATTGATTTTATTCATTTGTGTGGTTATTTCTGTTCAATGCCACATGCTAAACTAGTTACTGAGGGAAAAGAAAGTAGATCTGTGACATGCGTGGCTGCTAGAAGGTGGGGCCTTGCCATCTAGTGGAGAAGAAGGACACAGACATATTAATCAGTTTGGAAAATATAAATACTTGAGAAATTTTAAAGAAAGGAGTGAGGAACATAGTTGTAAGAAGCTATGTAAACAACTGAAATAGCTATGTAAGCTATTTCAAACAATTTTTAAAAGCTATGTAGCTTTTTATTTTGCAAACCATAGTAAATACTTGCTATCAAATATGTGCTTCTTGTTTTGCTTTTGTCTTTTTTAAAATAAGCCCTTGATAGGGACCTTTTATAAAGTACAAGATTAACCAGGGTGAACGTACTATAAGTTTACAGCTGGATAAATAAGAAGTAAGTTTCTATTGACATTTCTTAGCCTTCTGAAGACAGTATTTAAAAATTCATTTGGCAAGCCTCCATAAAGGTTTTAGGCTCTGAAAGACTCTAAAGTTTCTAGGAATGCAGCCACATCTCTATAACAGATTATTAAAAACGTCATAAGCTAAGGATCTAATATAGTTTTATTGTCTTGACGACAACTTGGTAAATGATTGCTAACTCATTTAGCAGGGTTAGAAAGGAAGTATAAACAATTGCCAGTAAACTCTTGGGAAATATAAGGTGCTCTGATCACTTGGACTTTGTTCAACCATTTCCAGATTATAAACTATACAAGAAAACTCACACTTGTTCAAATATTTTTTTTTCATCAGGAAAGTTTACTTTATATCTATCAAGGCAAGTTTCAAGCTGCACAAATACTCATGCAGGATACTTTGGAATGAGACCAGCAAGACAACACAACTGTGAATGTGCTGTAACCTGGTGTTAAATTTTCAAAGGCTTCTTGTGCCTTAATGACGTGAAGGAGATGTGCCTGGCATGAGAAAGAGGGAGTGGTGAATGGATGGGTAGTACCAGGATGTGTCTGAGAGGAATATAAAGAGTCATTCTTATCCTCTTTGGTTGCTGCTGCGGTAGTTCCTAGGAGTAGAAAACAGTGGAGTGCATTTGTTTCATTTTGTTTTTTGAAAGAATAGATTGGCCTTTAAAAATACTCAAATGTTTAATGCTGATAACATTTTTCACAGGTCAGAAATTAAGATTATATTATAGATCTTCAAAAGTAAAGGATTAATTGGTGATTCAGACCAGAGGTCAGCACACCTCTTCTATATAGGGCTAGATATTAAATAATTCAGGCTTTGCAGACCATTGATCTCTGTTGCAACTACTCAACTCTCAACTCTGCCATTGCAGTTAAAAGCAGCCATAGGCAATATGTAAACAAATGAGTGTGCCTGTGTTCCCATAAAACTTAATTTACAAAAACAGGCAATGAATGGGCCAGATTTAGCCCATGGACCTTGGTTTATCAGCCCCCATTTTAGAGCTTCACTGGCATCATTCATGTTTTCTAAGGACCTGTTTTTCAACTTATTCCTTATCCACCAGGCTGGGTTCCAACCTAACTGATATGAATCTAGGTATTGCACTAGTTTCAATAAAGGCAGGTCTGCTTTCATATATTTATTTACCAAACTGAGGTACATATGGCAGTAGAGATACAAAATCTAGAAAGGAATTGTCTTTGACGTTAAAGAGCTAGACATCTAAACATTTAGTCCAGTCTTGTTGAGCAAAAACCATTGGGAACAATATGAACTTTGTTAAGTGATTTCAGTTTTAAAAGCTTTTACATAGCAAGTTAAAAATGTTGATACCAGTATAGCATAGCCAAGTCCCTTAGTGTGTTAGGAACACTATTAGAGTAACAGTCAGAGCACTTGAGTTCGAGTCCAGCTTGCAGGTGGTAAGAGCGCACGTGACCTCCCTGAGCCTCTTTCCTTGCCTGTAAAATGAGCATGTGAGTACTCGCCCTGTCTCTGTGATATGGTTACCAGGAACATCTAATGAGAGAATTATCTGGCTACAGTAGACACGTTCCAACACACCTGAGCCCGTTATCTGGTTTTCTCCTTCTTTTTAGTACTTAACTGCTAGCTGAAATTGTCTGATTTATGATGGAAACCCTCACCTCTGACATGATTAGCATAGGTAGTTGGTCAGTTAATAAATGATATAAGGAAACATTTTTTTAAAATACCTGCTTTAAACATTTTTTGTTTTTTAAAGATGGCCAGTAAGGGGATCTTAACCCTTGGCTTGGTGTTGTCAGCACCTCTCCCAAGTGAGCCAACCAGCCATCCCTATATAGGGATCCGAACCCGTGGCCTTGGTGTTATTAACACCACACTCTCCCAAGTAAGCCATGGGCCAGCCCTACTTTAAACATTTTTTTAACTTTAAATATATGAATGTACATTGCCTTGTCAATCTTTTGATGAACATCCAAGGCTTTTTCTTCTGGATTCTCGGAGTCTGGATTCTCTGACGAATTCTGCTTCATCTCTCCTGATTGTAAAATGCATCACATACATTTCCCAATGTGTTTCTTTAAATTGACTGAGAATTTAGACACATGCAAAGCAACCAGAATGCAGAATCTTTCTAGATTTTTACATTTTTTAAAACTAATGTTTTACAGTTGTTGCTCTTGCCCTAATTCAGCAATAATTTTTAGCAAATCGATTGAGCTACTTTAAAGCATTCAACTGTTTTCTATTTAGTTGTCTTAAAATGCATATAACCCCTGGAAACTATCTAAATCTTAAACTTTTTTCAGTTAGTAAAAATTTATGAATTTATCAGTTACTTTCTTCTATGCCTTCACCTGAAGGCAATGTGAAAGCCTGGATGGATTGGAGAGAGGAGAGGTGTGGTTAGGGTGAGACACAGTTATGGGGAAGTTCCAAAGGCAGACCTGCACTGCCACACAGTTTTGCCACATGCTAATTCTGTTGAGTGGGAAAATCAATAACGGGTTTTTAAGAGAAGCAAAGCTTATTTGAAAGGATGTTCCTAACCTTAATGGAAACAGAATATCTGTTTTTTCACCCACAAAATATCTTCAAGTGCTGTTTTCCAGACAGAATTCTGGGATACATGGATAGCCCGTAGTTTGGGCTCAATATAAATGCTTTTATTCTTTTACAATACTTTGTTCTCTTGTTTGATTTCACGGAGACTCTGTAGCAGGAGCACCTATGTCCTGTTTTGTCTGTGAGGCATGGTAAAAACTGATCAAGAGGATTCCAAGCTTGTCTGAGGATAGACGTGCTGTTAGCGGTTGGGCATAAGATCTCAGGCAGAAGGAGCAAAAGGCCTCAAAATATCAAGATAATTTAGAGTTCTTCCATAAATATTGAGTGTCTGCCCAGAGGGGCAGTGTGCTTGGGCTGGGGATCATTGCTGAACAGGACATGGTTATAGTCTCAATTCCATTATGTTATGCAGAGAGTTGTTCACTGCAGATGAACCAATAATGAGTTGTATTCTTCTATAGGTATTTCACTTACTTTCTTCTGCTTCTAGGCCAACACATATGAAAAGTACTGGCCATTTTACCAAAAGCATGGAGGCCATTATTTTCCCAAAGATCATTTGAAAAAAGCTGTTGCTGAAATTGAAGAAATGTGCAATATTTTAAAAATGGAAGGTGTGACAGTGAGGAGGCCTGACCCCATTGACTGGTCCCTGAAGTATAAAACTCCTGATTTTGAGTCTACAGGTAAGTGATGTCAAATAACTAAACTGCCAGTGTCTAAATTTTCAATTTCTTTCTTAATGTGTAAGGAGACAGCTCTGAGAATTTTTCAAAGATTCCTTTGTTTTACTTACTAATCCTTAAAAACCTTAAAGATTATTTAGGAACAGTTTGGTTCATTTTAATATGATAAAGATGTACACATTCTAAACTCCATTGTAAATCCGGGGGAATCTCCTTGAAAGAAGCAGTTTTTCCTAAACTTTATTGTCATTTCCTTACATAAGAAAAGTGGATTTAATTTAATTTTCCTCAAGAGCAGAAATTAAGAAGGGAATAGAAACATTCCCATTTTATTATTAACTGACATTGTTGCAGGACTATTCTTGTGCCTGAGTTCAGTGTTCCAATTTATAGTTTGAGAATGATCTTTGGCCTAATGTTTATCTTGTAATATTGATGGTCCTTTAAGAATTCTTTTATGATATAGCAAGAAAGGAGCTTACAAATGGTGAAGTCTTGGTGGGTCAAGATCTCTTTGAACAAGGACTTTATTACTTCTTTTTTTTCTTTTCCTTTTTGCTTGGCTTCCCCACCCCCACACAGAATTCATATTAACAACCTAGTATGTATCACTCCATTTTCCCATTTTCATATCATTATATACATATACACAGGTACAGAGTTTTTAGTAACTTCCCCCCCACCCCCCAAAAATGAGATCATATTATGTAGACTTTTCTGTCTTAGAAATTAGCATTACTGAGGTTGTTGTGGGACTTTTTGGTCTGACAGGTTTATATGGTGCGATGCCTCGAGACATCCTGATCGTTGTGGGAAATGAGATTATTGAGGCTCCCATGGCATGGCGCGCACGCTTCTTTGAGTACCGAGCATACCGGTCAATTATCAAAGACTATTTCCACCGTGGCGCCAAGTGGACAACAGCTCCTAAGCCCACAATGGCTAATGAGCTTTATGACCAAGTAAGTCCCTAATTATAGGCTAGCTTATTAGTAACTTTCCTAAGTAGTATACAAAGAGAGATTCTCTGATACCTTTTATATAGTATGCATTTCAGAAACAAAGAGCATTGTCTAATTTTTAAAAAGTGATTGTCTCATGATGAAAATAAGAGTAAATAATCTTGAGATAATAATAGTAACAATAACAGCTAACTTGGTGCTTATCTTGTGCTAGCTCCTGGGCCAAGCACTTTATTATTTATTACATCCTCAATCCTCTTTATTCCTCACAACAACCCTGTGAAAGAATAATATCTTCCATAACAGGGAAGAAACTTGCCAAAGGGCACCCAGCCATTCATTGGTGGAGCCAGAAAAGTCACTAGGTTGAAGTCCTTTCTCTTCTTCTAGAAAAAGAACCTGATCTACAGGCCAAATTCACAGCAAAATGAAATGTGTTCCTCCTACTAAATCACTTACTATTTGATCATTTATGGAAAAAAATTTTAAATCAAAATTTCTTCTAGGGGTTTAAAGACAGAAATAAATGAATTAATTCCACCACACCCACCCAATGAAATTTGGCAGGAGAAGCATGGCATCTCATTTTATGGCATGAGTTAGGCATAGGACCAAATTCCTTTCCTAAAAGAACAGAATGACTTCATCCTGTTGACTTTCAGTATTGCAGGGAGCTGCATCAATCAATGTATGGGTCATAAACTATTTTCCGAATTAGTTACTGCCCCTGTACCGCTTGTTTCTAAGTATCAGGAAATTGCTGTATTACCTAATTTTTTATTTCTTTGTTGTTGTTTTGTTTAGCATGGACCTACATCTTTCCCATGCATGTTTTAGTCAAGAGCTGAGTAGGAGTATTTTGGGAATGGATGATGTTGAACTAATTTTTTTTAGTAGTATATTCCTTATCAATAGTTTCCTTATGAACCAGTGTGTTCGTTCTTGTTCCAATTAGGATTATCCCATCTATACAGTAGAAGACAGACACAAATTGGCTGCTCAGGGAAAATTTGTGACGACTGAGTTTGAACCATGCTTTGACGCTGCTGACTTCATTCGAGCTGGAAGAGATATTTTTGCACAGAGAAGCCAGGTTGATAAAGTCCACCTTTGAAATTTCACACTATATTATTGTACTTTTTATTCCCAATTAAAAGATTTTCTTCCTAAATATTTTTAGTTTTCTAAGCATGGAACCGAATCTTTACAGATCGTATGTCTTCCTTTTATCTTCAGGTTACAAACTACCTGGGCATTGAATGGATGCGTAGACATCTTGCTCCAGACTACAGAGTGCATATTGTCTCGTTTAAAGATCCCAATCCGATGCATATTGATGCCACCTTCAACATCATTGGACCTGGTCTTGTGCTTTCCAACCCTGACCGACCATGTCACCAGGTAAGAGAAAAGCAATTAGGACCCTGGAAAAACAATAGAGTAGTAACTGAAGTAATTGCCACCTTTATTTTAAGCACTTCTGTTGTTCCTAGTGGTTCTAAATGACAAATTCAGCAATGCTCACCATTATTATGATCAGACATTGGATTACTTATGTTTATAACAATATGTTCCACACTCATAAATATACATTGTTGCTATGATAATTAGTGCACTGTCATCAGACTTTGGCTGCTTGCTGTTGTCAAAGCTTCGAGCTTGTATGCATGTGTGTGTTTTTAATGGACTGAGAGGTATTATCTCATAACTTGCAGCAGAGGTTCCACAGCAGCTGAATTGTAAACAAGATGATCGCTGCGTGGCCAGGGAAATGCCACTGGGCAACGGGTGTCTTCCCCGTCCCTTAGGCCTAGCTCACCCTGCAGGGCTCCCTTTGGCCAGCTCCACCCTGCAGGGAGGAGTGGAGCCGCTGCACCTGCAGCCTCTTACTTTCTGCCCACTACCCCCTACTTCCAGTTAGGTGGTCAGTGATTTTGTGTTATTTGCAAGGCTGATACACCTTTTTAAAACTATTATACCATGTCACTATTCATTTCTATCCATTATTTTCAGACCCAGTGACCAAGATTACTTATCCATTTCATTTTAATATAATTTGTTGATATAGTAAGTGGGTATGTGAACATAGGGATGGCTGAGTTGTAATAGGTCACTAAGGACAATTATGGTTCTTACGAAATACATCCCTAACGTTTGTCTTTTAATACTATGGTCAAAGATACAAAGTGATGGATTTTGAAGGGGATGAACTATGGGTTTGACATAATCACATTTTTGTCTTCTTACAACTAAATAGGAAATATTTTCATTTTCTTTAATGAGAGTTTCTTAAAGAAAGTATCTTTGGTATTATAAACCTGTGAAACCTGAGAAAAGCACAAGAATATCTTTAGAAGCTTTAACATTTCTGTTACTTTTTAACTTTAATCTGGGGATTTTATGTACATTTTTAAAATTATGATTCAGACAAAGCATCCAAATGTTTTGAAATTTTAATTTTTTTTTATTTTGACAGTTGAGAATTATTAATTATAAAGGCAGTCAGAGACCCAGAATGATAAGAATAGTACATATGGATTTAAGCCTCTTTGGGGTTTTTTTGGTCTTGCAGATTGATCTTTTCAAGAAAGCAGGATGGACCATAATTACTCCTCCAATACCAGTCATCCCAGATGGTATGTTTACTTTTATATACCTATAGACTAAAATGATTACTTTAGTGACCAAGGATCTTTCAGCTATAGAGAGCAGCCCAAATTCCCAAATTTTAGCAATTGAGAGAAAAATCTTTCCCCAGTAAGGTGTAAAGTAGTGCTTGGGACTATGAGTACTAGCACAAGGCTGGGACTTGTATATGTAACTTTTGCTTCCATAGAAAATGAAAGTGAGAAGGCAGAATAAAACAATATCACATAAAGCAAATATGACTTTAAAGAAAACAGGGTGAAATCCAAACATGTAATGATTGGTTCATAACATTTTTAGATAAATTGTTTTAAGATTAAAAAATTTTTCATATTGAAGTTGAACTCCTGAAAGAACTGAGCTATTACTTTAATATTTTTTGAATGTAAATCCTTGCTTTAAACAAAGATGATAGCAGACATGGTTTAATAGCTGTTGCTATTTTTAGATCACCCACTCTGGATGTCTTCCAAGTGGCTTTCCATGAATGTCTTAATGCTAGATGAAAAACGTGTCATGGTGGATGCAAATGAAGTCCCAATTCAAAAGATGTTTGGAAAGCTGGGTATGTACAGTAAATGAAACATGTTATCATACATGGAAATGTTAAATGAGAAGAACTGAAGAAACGACATGCTAGGTCTGATATATGGTTTATCTAATTCAGTTTCTATTACTTTTAGAGGCACCTAGTTATTATTTTGTAGATGGTTGATATTTTTGTTTTCAACAAGCATAAAACTCCAAAAGGTTGGAGATGCATCCTGCACTCCCGAGATACCTCTTAACCAATAAATAAGTTTATCAGTCTTCTGTGACTTAGTCAACCTCCTGGTGCCCAATAAGTAAATTTATCAGTCTTCTGGGACTTAGTCAGCCTCCTGGTACCTCTTTGCAGATGGGCATATAGATTGGTACGCCCTTCCCCAAATAAGAAATTGTGGTGGGTCCTTTAAAAGTAATTTAATTATCATATGTTTTAAAGGGCTTCTAAGGGTCCAGTTACAGAAGTGCCTTGTATGTGTGATAAGCAGTTAAAGTAATGAAATGCAACAGAGAGTGTCAGTAAATCATTCAGCTTTGAGCTAAAGAGCAGGACTGGGTATTACTTGAGTGGGGGTTTGCTTATCCTGATATTCAAAATTTAGACCGATGATTCTAACACTATTGAGAAAAATGTTGAAAGAAAGGATTTTCGTGTGAGCTATTATATAGAGAACATATGTATGAATATTTATCACTCTTAATATACTTGATATATCCTGAGTGTCAATTAAACAAAGCCAGGCAGTTTACTTGTTGAAATGGAGTGCTTTTTAAAAAATGTCTTATATTTCAGGTATAGCACCCAGAAGAAATTATTTGCCCCTTTGATACATCCTTCCTTAATGTAGTATCAGTTTTAAAAGATTGGCCTATCAGTTTTAAATTGCATTCCGATCTAATTATTTGACCTTAATACCGTGCCACTTTTTTTCTGGCTTTCGTTAAATAACCCAATTGCTTGGGTTTAGTTTCTTTGTCTATTAAGATTTTGTTGTTTCTTGGGTTAAAATAGTATGATGTATCAAATATCTGATTTATAATTTTACTTTTAGTAGTTAAAGTCTGCTTAAACAAAGGAAATCTGTTAAAGCAAACCTTATCAAGCAATTGAAGTTCCTCCAATTCTGGATAAATGGAGCACTAGCCTATTTATCTGAAATATGCTCAGAGCCAGCCTCTGGCTCACTTGGGAGAGTGTGGCGCTGATAACACCAAGGCCACAGGTTCAGATCCCTATATAGGGTTGGCCAGTTAGCTCACTTGGGAGAGCGTGGTGCTGACAACATCAAGTCAAGGGTTAAGATCCCCTTACCACATCTTTTAAATAAATGAAATGAGATGAAATGAAATGAAATATGCTCATGTTTACAAGCCCTCTCCTTATCCCTAATCCACTTCTTACCTGTGTCCAAACCCTATTCTTACTCTTCAAAGTCCTACTCAGTATCACTTTCTCAGGAAAGTCTTTCTGAACGACTCACACCTCCTTCCTCTCCCTGACTATACCAGTGGGCCCTTTAGTGAGTCTGTAGTTTATCTCTCCCCCTCAAAATAATGGTTCTTTTAGCAAGAAGAATAATTTTCTTTTTAAAATCCAGCTATGTCTAATACAACAGATTCTTAATAAATATTGTTGGGTAAGTAGGCCATGCATATCACAGCATGTCATTACAAGATGATACCAGATTAAACTAATGGTCTGATTAGCTTTGGTATCTGTATAACCATACAACCCAGATATTAAAATACCAGCTCTGTTTCATCATTTTCTTAAGGTGGCCTCGTAAAGTTAATCTGTATCAGATAAACTCTCTTATATAAGTACGTAAAGTCAACTTTTCAGGTTGGCTAAATTATACTTTTTTTACTAAATTAACATGGTATTTTAGAAACAGTCTGGCAAAGTAGTTGAAGTATAATTCTAAAAGGCCTTGAAATTTTAGTATTTGATTGTTTTGAACATTTGGTAGCTGTATGTGCTTATCTAGTCCATTGACTTGTGGACAGTGAAGAGAATAAAACTTCAGAGTGTATGCTGATTTTTTAGTGAAGATTTTACATTAGCAGTGGAATAGATTAGATGAAATGTAGTTAATGAAAATAAAATGAAGAGAGAAGACTTCTGGGTTGGTGTAGTCTTAAGGATTAGAACCACAGGATTCCTCTAAGTCTTCGGACTTAGTCTCTGTAGGATAATCTCTTTATGTCAGTCCATCTAACTGACCACATCTCTCTCTTTTAATGCAGGTATCAGTACCATTAAGGTTAACATTCGTAATGCCAATTCCCTGGGAGGAGGCTTCCACTGCTGGACCTGTGATGTCCGGCGCCGAGGCACCTTACAGTCCTACTTTGACTAAGCTTGATGGGGCTTGTGCTTGGCCTCAGATACACCTGAGAAGCTTAGGGGCAAAGTTCATTCTCCTGCTTTAAAAAAATGCATGAACTGTAGTGCTTTAAACAATCATATCCTTAACAGGGATCATAAGCCTGGTTTACTTTTATTACTTTATATGACATAAGGAACATAACTTCTGCTAGGTATTACTCTCTACTCCTAAAGTTATTTACTATTTGGCTTCAAGGGTAGAAATTTGGTGAATGTGTACCAAAC
This sequence comes from Galeopterus variegatus, assembly GCF_000696425.1. Classification (NCBI taxonomy): domain Eukaryota; kingdom Metazoa; phylum Chordata; class Mammalia; order Dermoptera; family Cynocephalidae; genus Galeopterus; species Galeopterus variegatus. The sequence goes on from NW_007729565.1 coordinate 212,732, forward strand.
AAAAATTAGTCACTCGGGTAACTTGGCCACTAATATTTAACCATCTACCTCTGTTCTTAATTTTCTTTCAAAAAGGCAGCTTGAAATGTTGGTCCAAATCTTCATTTTTTTTTTTCCTTTTCAGTAGACTTGTGAATGTTTGTATCACTTTTTTCTAAATGCGAGAAAGACTTAGAATGTACACAGACCCTAAGAAGAACCAGATAATGTCTCTTTTTCTTATAAGGAATTTGGGTAATTTTCAATTTTTTGTTTTTAAAAAAAGAACCTAAACTATGCAAACATTGAAATGCATTTTCCATGCATGTTTTTAATATTGTTATCTCAACATTGGTAATATATGCTACTAAAAACCTTTTCATACAACTTACCTCATTTCAAGTGAATTATTTTAATATTTTTCCTCACTTTCCAAACATTTACAGAAATATTTAGTGCAATAGGTTATAACTATCAGTGCCCATCCCTAAATTTTGATGTTCAATATATAATAGATACATTGCATCTTTAGTAATCTAAGATTTGTTTACAGATGTGCAAATTATTTAAAGCATAAAAGACTTTAAAAGCATTTAAAAAACTAACAGGTAAAACCTTCATGTGATGTGAAATAATTTTAATGTTGAATACTGTATGTGTATTTTTATTCTAATAAACTTTGGTCTTCCAGATTGGATTTTATTAGAGTTTGGCATCAGTCTAATTATTTTAGTGTAAGTAAATTATAGGAATATTGCTCTTGGGACAGAATTTTAATTCTCTGAAATAATTAACATATTCATCCCAAATTTAAACCTAATAGAAATGTTTAACGAAGTCAGATTTTAGTTTGTTTATTAATTCACTCATTCAAAACTATCTCAATATCTTCTGAGTATAAGGTACTAAACCTAGGCCCCAGAAAGAAAAAAGTCTCTGTTCTCCAGTTGCTTGATGTCTTTATTCATGAAAAATCTGCATAGAATGTGTACTTTGAAATGTCCCAGGTTTCAACCATTCCCTTGCCCACACCTTTAACTCCTCTGTATCTTAGTGTCCTTTTGCATCCATCATAGAAACACCTATTAGTCCTACACTTGAGAAATCTCTGCAGTTGTATGGATTGGTGCACACTTAGGGTATATATTCCCAGGCCTAAATACTACTCAGCAATTCTATTACAGACCTTTCTGCATTCTTCTTGGTAGCTATTCCAAACCTTCACTATGTTTTCTTAGCTGATCATATTGTTTCATTTTTCACCGAGAAAATAGGGACAATCATGTATCAGTTTCTGCTCCAGTCCCCTATAGATTTGTAGGCATTTGCATATTCTGGTCATGGTTCTCTCTCTCTGCTTGCCTTTGCTAGCTATGCCTCTAGAGAGAAAAGTCGGACCTTCCTCTCACTGCTTGCATTTACTTCTTAACCCTCTATGAAAGGACATTTCTCTCACTGTTGCAGAAAAAGAGGTGAACCTTCTGACCAAGTCTAATCCACACAACTGTCCTTTGATCCTAATCTCTCTCTTTTTCAGGAACTTGCTACATCAATGATCATCTTTCTTATAACTCCAGTACCATCAGCCCTGTGTGTGTGTGTGTGTGTGGTCCCCTTACCCTCAGAAAATAGTGATGCTCAAAACAATCCCTCACAGCAGTCTATACCCCTGATCCATGATCAAGGCCTTTTTATGACAAAATGGTCACTCTTATTTTGAGAGCTAACACTTGTATTACAATATTATATAATCAAATACACAATCAATATGTACATGCAGATTCCACACATTTGTAATAACTAGTAGGTTTGGATTTAAACATATCTGAACCATCCAAAAATTTTAGCATAAGCTTTCTCATATTTTTGAAGTAACTTTATAATTCATTTGCCTACCCAATCTGTAGCTATATGTACTTTATGGTATATATCTGTTGAGTTACTAAGAACTCTGATCTATCTATCACTGTTCAAGTCAAAATATTCTTCAAGCCAATTCTGCACCAAAGGGATAATATTCTGAGGGAGTTTTAGTTCAATCTCCCAGTACATTTCATTGTCAATATCAGTATGATTATAAGTTTTATTAGCTTCTTCAATATTAAATTTACTTAATTATCTAATGGAGATCCACCTTTAATCCCCCTCATGTTAAGTTGCAAGACACAATGCTGTAAGTTTGTGAAACATCCCTTCAATTAAAGCATTTAATTGAAGCATTTTTTTAAAGCAGGTGTTCTGATTGTTCCTTCCAATTTACTATTAACCAATAACCTTGAGAGTGAAAAGTCATATGATAAGTCTATTGAACATGATGTTTCTTTGCTCATTGTTGTAGGCAATGCAGTGAATTTCTTCATCTGATGAAACGTAACTAGGAGAGCCAAACTGGTTTGATAGATATGAGAGAGAGTTGTTGCAATTTTTTTTTTTTTTTTGTCTTTTGTCTTTTTCCATGTCCGGCAATGGATCGCAACCCTCAGTGTTGCCCCCGTACCGGACCGGGGACCGGAAACGGGATCGCAACCCTCGGCGTTGCTCCCGTGCCTCGCTCAGCCAGTGAGCGGGAACCGGTCTGTATGTGGGATCCAAACCCTCGGGCAGGAGCGCCACCGCACTTCCCAAGCGGTGCACTATCCAGTGCGCCACCGGGCCGGCCCACAATTCTTTGAATGTATTAGCAGCATTGGCTTTAGCCAATGGATATGAAGCAAACCCAGAGTATGTATCAAGTCTGACAATATTTAAGTCCTTTCAAACAACAGGTAAAGGGACAGTATAGTTTACTTGCCAGCTAGATAATGAACATTTTCCCCTAAGAATAATTCTCCAGGAGAAATGTAAATTCTGCCTTTCCTGTTGGCAAATAAAGCAATTTTGATTATGAGTTTGAGCATCAGCAGGGGACGTGACATGCTGTCATTTAGCCCATCACTGCAAAACTTGAGTTTCCCCTGTATCCACTCATTTCATGGACCTGAATAGAACTAGGGCATCAACTTGTTTGACTCAGGTCACCTCAGACCCTGGCATAGGGTTTATTTGATAAGCATCATCATGCCCTACTTTGATTTGGCCTCAGAATTCCCATAGAGATTTCCAAAGAGCAGTTCCATACATAGGGGTGGAGAAGGTCCCTTCTACTGTCCGGTTTTCTATTGCACATTTGTTAGACCAACTTATAAGTTCATTGTCAATGGCCCAAGAACTATTATACACCCAAATATATGCTACATGGGTTTTAATTTGTGTTTAGTTTTATCACTGCCAGGAGCACAGTAATTCAGCCCATTGGGCTGACTTATTCTTATACTCTTCAATGAGGATTTTGCCACTGCTAGATTTAGGACAGCTGTTTTCCATAATAAGCCATGGTCCTTGATTCTGCAACCACCCTCTGTGAACCAAGCTGATTGCCAGGCATCCTTTGGGTAGTTGTTTGAAAGGAGGGGGCCATCAATGACCTCAAGCAAGTCTTCCTGGGGAAGCTCTATAGTCAGTTCTGGGGAAAGAGAGGCTACTTGTTTGTGAATACAATGAATTCCTCCCACAGTAACCCAGTAGCATGCTTCTGAATATTCCATTTCCATTTTATAATTGGACTTTTTTGGGCATTGTCCTCCATGTTGAAATGCTTTTATGATATCACCCATGATATGCTGGGTGTATTAGTCCGTTTCCATTGCTTATAACAAAATACTTGAAACTGGGTGATTCATAAAGAAAACAAAATTTATTGCTTATAGTTTTGGAGGCTGGGATGTCCAAAGTCCATCTGCTGGTGGCAACAGTGACCCAAGGGTCTCACATTGCAAGATGGTGGAAGCAGGGATAGCAGAGAGAGAGAAAGACAGACTCTCCTCTTCTTTTAAAGCCCTCAGAAGCACACCCCTGACCACCATTTTTAATCCATTCACTACTGCATGGTCCTACAATCCAATCACATCTTCAAGGCTCCACCTTACAATTACCATAATAGGATTTCCCACCCTCTTAACAGTCACAGTGGGGGCTAAGTTTCTAATACATAAAACTTGGGGGACACAATTCAAGCTTCAATGAGTTTGGGGGGATATAATTCAATCCACTATACTGGATATTTCAGGTCTTAATATAATCTTACATCCTTTGGTTACTGGGGCTGTTTCATAAATGCTCAATTGCAAGACTCTAAGTGTCTTTCAAAAGGAGTGTGCTAGAGAGCAGCATTTGGTACTTTGCCAGTTAAAAGGCCACGAGGCCACCACGGAACAGTGGCTGTGGGCTTTTGCCAGAGACTGCAGTTGGCATGAGTGCAGGTAGCTGACATTTCTAATTTTCTTTTGTCATTAAAATTTTATGGTACTAATGGAATAACAAGCTACAGCCTTCTGCAATTCTAAGAAGTCTTGTTGCTGTTTAGAGTCTCAGTTTTATGGACTGGGGCTGACAGTATCCCTAAATGAGGGATATGATTTCTCCAAAAGCCAAATAGCCCCACTAGGTGTTGAGCCTCTTGTTTAGTCTGAGAGGGGGAAGCAACAACCTCTTATTTCTAGTTTTCTGTAGTATGCCATGGGTTATTCCAGCTCATGCAATCCCCCCAAATTTCACAGTCTCTGTGGGGCCCTGCAGTTTTTTGGAGTTAATCAATCATCCCCAATCAGGCATATGATTATGACCTTAGTAAAGTCCCTTTTAGCTTGAGCCTCAGTTTTTGAGACAATCATAAATAATACCATTAATATAGTGTATTAGAAAATAATCTAGTTGTATTTGATTTAGGTCAGTTTGTGACAATACATGGGAGAGTTCGAATATCCTTGGTGTGAACAAATGTATATTATAGACTGCAACACATAAATGCAAATTGTTGTTGCCTCTCCCTGCTGACTGATACTGAGAAAAACATTTTCTGTGGGACTCCATGGGGTGAACTGGCCCACTTCTCACTATCTGTCTCTGTAGGCACTAGGTCTCTGCTTCCTGCACTGTACTTTCTAGATCAGATTCTCTCCTCCATCAACTGTCTCCCCAAAATTTGCAACATCTCCCATTTACAGTTGTTTTTCTCCTCTCTTAGTTCTTATAGGTTTTTACCTTTTTATTCTTCTACTATCATTTTAGGACAATTTCAAGAGAAAGTAAAGGTAAATGTTCATGTTAAAATTTTATTGTTAGAAATAATTTGAAGCCTGGATGGATGTTATCTTTCTTCAAAGAAGAATTTTTATTGCTTTTTTCAGGCACCTGGGAGTGCCAGCAATCAGGTGTCATCTCAACCCAATTCTAGACTAGAGATTTTTCTGGGCTACCCAGAAAATTTGATTTGAACCTGGGTAGCAGACAGTGCAAGGGCACTTAAAAATAAACCTACTAATATACCAAATCAATGTATGATTTATATAATTCATTTCTACAATCATTTGTATGATTCTAGTATGATTTTTAAAAGGCAGTGAAAATGATCTAAGGGATGAAATGGCTTCCGTGTTAAGATAGTTTAAAGATACCAGAACTCAGTCTAGAATGATGAAAGCTGAGGAAGTTACAAAATCATAATTACTGAAATTACAATATCTTAACCAATTGATTGACTTCTGATTCATTTGAAAACTTTCAGAACACCTCAATAAGGGAGTACAAACTTGATTTTAAAGGAGATAGTTCAAGAACCAAAGAACAAAGTAACACGGAAAGCAATAAACTCTTGTTTTTTACAAAGCAAATAGTAAGTGTGTATGAATAGTTAATATTTATTATTGAGAAACTACTATGCACATCATTTTGGGTACAAAACATACTTTATCTCATTTGACCTTTCTAAGAAACTTCAATACAGGTATTATTTTCCTTGTTAAAAAGAAAGGAAATAGAGATTAAGTGCTCATGTTCAAGTCTCTCCCATTTTTACCAAAAATCCTCTCTTAAATTATATCATCTCTCCTCCTTTTCAGAGCCGAATTGCTTATACTTCCCATATCCTTTTTCTCGCCTTGCACTCTCTCTCCAGTCCACTTGTATCTGAAGTTTGCTCCACAACATTGTCAAATGTTGCTTCCTCTGAGTTCAACAAAGAACTAAGAGTTCCAGTGTCCATTATCTAGACTTTATCTTGAAACACTCTTCCCTCGGTTCATCCTCTAGAGCAGAGTTCAGCAAATTATGGCCTGCAGGTCAAACCTGGACTGCCACCTGCTTTTAACAGGTCCTTTGAGCTAAAAATGGTTTTTGCATTCTTAATAGTTGAAAAAAATTAAAATAAGGATAATATTTTGTAACACATGAAATTCAAATTTCAATGTCCATAAATAATGTGTTGTTGGAACACAGCCACGTTTATTTATTTATGTATTGTCTATGGTTGCTTTTGTGCTGCAATGACAGTTGAGTAGTTGTGACAGAGACATTATGTGGTGCTAGCACTGCTTTGAAATGCTGCTTTGTGCACCACAAATCACCATAACACAGTTATAACCTGACAGTGTTTCAAATGCCTCATGCATCACTGTGCCCATGATATTTTATTTTATTTTTTATTGCTAGTCCATACCCATCATGTCAAAACAAGCAAAGAAAAGTAGACTTCAAATGTCGTGCTTCTAAAGCATAGTGGTGGGTGGATTACTTCGATTAAATTAGATGGCAAAGCATGGTGTTTATTATACAATGACATCAAAGCCTAAAATATTTACTATCTAGCCTTTTACAGAAAACATTTACCATCCCCTTCTCTAAAGGATTCTAAAATCTTAGACTTCCTTAGGGCCCTTTTCAAGGGCCTCTTTCTCTCTTTCTCATTCTTCATTAGATCCCTCCCCAACTTCACTCCTCATGATTTCTTCATGAAATCATCTATAGGAAATCTTCCAAATATATGCCTTCTACTTAGAACCAAACGGTCACTGTATTAGTCCATTTCCATTGCGTATAACAAAGTACTTGGAACTGGGTGATTTATAAAGAAAGTGAAATTTATTGCTTACAGTTTCTGAGGCTGGGATGTCCAAAGTCCATCCGGTGGTGGCAGCAGTGACCCAGGGGTCTCACATTGCAAGATGATGGAAGCAGGGATAGCAGAGAGAGAGCAGGACAGACTCTCCTCTTCTTTTAAAGCCCTCAGAGCCACGCCCCTGACCACCATTTTTAATCCATTCACTACTGCACAGTCCTACAATCCAATCACCTCTTCAAGGCTCCACCTTTCAGTTACCATAATAGGATTTCCCACTGTCTTAACAGTCACAGTGGGGGCTAAGTTTCTAATACATAAAACTTGGAGGACACAATTCAAGTTCCAGTGAGTTTTGGGAGACATAATTCAATCCACTACAGTCACCAAACCATTTCTTCCTTTTATCTCACGGCTTCCATCCTAGTCCAGGCTACCATTATCTCTCACTTGAACCAATGCCACAGCTTCCTAAAGACTTGACAGCCAGGCTGACCTCTTAATATGGAAATCTGATCGTGTCACCAAGCCGCTTTTCTCCCCATCCTCATACAATCTTCAGTGGAATTCTCATTTCTCCCTAAAACAAGGCCCCAAATCCTTAAAATGGGCTACACCACCCTGCATGATCTGGCCCCTGCCTTTCGCTGGCCTATCTCATGCGCCACCCCACTTCACTCCCTTCACTCAACAAGGCCCCAAATCCTTAAAATGGGCTACACCACCCTGCATGATCTGGCCCCTGCCTTTCACTGGCCTATCTCATGCGCCACCCCACTTCACTCCCTTCACTCTAGCCAGCCCAGAGCCATGCTCCCTTCTGCCACAGGGACTGTACGCACACTGTCCCTTTTGCCTGAAATGTCTCTCATCTTCCCCATCCCCATCTCTCATCTCCCTCTTTTGTTCGGCTAACTCTGATAAATGTACTTCTCAGACAATCATGTTTCCCTGGTACTCTACCCTTCTGGTTTAAGTGGACTTTCCATACAGTTGAATATCCTCATTAACATTCTCGAATCTTATGCTTTTTGATTACAATTACTAATTTTGAAAATACCCAATCATATTAATCATGTTTTTTATTTTCTGTGTTTTATGATGTTTTGACAGCTTAAAAAAACTTGCTGCCCAAGGAAAGACTGCTCCTTCCAGGGCTGGCCAATCAGAGCAAAGGACTCAGCTAAGAGCAAATTTTTTGTATACAAACCAACTAACCCCAAGTCCATAGCCCAGCCATTTCCTCCTCTAGCTCTCAGACTCCAAGCCCTAAATATTTCCCCTGCCCTAAATCATCCATGGCCAGGTACAGGCAACTAGAGCACAAAGCCCTCTGGAATTGTTCAGACTAGCCAATCCTAAACTGTTTGTCCTGCCTTGCCTTTCCCACAGAAACCCCAATAAAGGCTCATGCCTAGACTTCCCTTTGTTCCTGTCCTCTGCCATCTTACCCAAACCTGACACTTCCCCTGTGGCCTTGCATGGCATGTGGTGACTACCTTTCTGGGGCCTATGAGTACGATAAACATCTTCCAAGCCTCATTGTCTCCTGTAGTCATACCCACTTTCCCATGTCATATCCAAATTTATATTCTTAGAACATCAACCCTGGATAAACCCTACGTCTTTTGGGTTCTTTTTGGCTGCACATAATGGAAACTCTACTTAAAGCAGCTTAAACAGAAGAAAAACGTATTCATTCAATAGAAAGTTTAGAAGTGGGGAAACTCAACTACATTATTAAGGACCAAGTTTCTTTTCCCATCTTTCCACTCTGTCTTACTCATTGTTGGCTTATCCTAAAGCTGGCAGCAAGAAGAAGGCAGCAGTTCCTGTTGTCATATCCTACTGTCACTTTTTCCTGTATAGCTCTTTTGTAGAAGCAGAAACTTTCCCCAGAATCCCCTTAGCAGAACTCCTCTCATGTCTTCCTGGTCACTTGGTCACCTGCCCATTCCTGACCAGTGTCTGGCAATTACGATGGAATCAATCTGAACTACCTTTGGAACTCTGCAGGGGGAGCAGCTAGCTTCACTTGGGGCACACAGCTGCATGGAAGAGTGATGAAGAAAGTTAGATTCTGTTGGAGAAACAAAGAGGGAGAAGGATGCTGAGAAGGGAACTGGCTGGTTCACTACCACCCTTAGCAGGTGCTTTCTCTCTGCCCGGTCAGATGATCATTGCTGGAGAAAGTCACAAAATTGTCCTAATTTTCTTCTCTATTGTTTCTTCTGATTCTCTTTACACTGAAATTGATCCCTTTCTTATGTCCTCCCATAAAGTATTTAAAAATAAAAAACACGTTAGCGTGCATCAGAACTTCTAGGTGGAAGGCCTGCTAAAATGTAGACAGCCAGAGGTTCTGATTTAGTAAGTGGTCTCAGATCATTTTAAAAGTACTGACAAAGAACATACTGCTTTCCAACTTGCGTGAATTTTCCTGAAACAAAGAGACCGACCAGATCAGAGAGCAGATCATATGACACAGGTTACTTGGCCTGTAAGCAGGATGATATAACTATTAAAATTTTCTGTCACAGAAACCTGAAGATATTGCACCATAACTTTCTCTCCAGCAGCATTCTAGCAATGTTTTCTCAGCTTTACCCTTTTATAGCTCATAAAGCAGTGGAAAACTGTTGCCATTGTATTAGTATATTTTTGTGGGTCTGGGTTCTAGAGACACTGAGTCCAAAACTTCTCCAAAACAGAGAAGAGAAATTGCCTAGATGATAAACCTGGTGTCAGCCACCTAGGTCTGGGTGGTGCTCAAAGTGACCTGCCTTGGGGGCCCTCTCCACAGGAAAGTTCCATCGGCAGTAGAAGTGCACGTAGGCATAACGCATCACGACCTGGCTCTCGTCTACCATCCTCACCGTGCTGTCATCAGATAAGTGCCAGCCCACGTCACTGCGCTGGCTGCTCCGATCACTGGGGCAGGCAGGCACAGTCAGTGTAGTGGCCACCAATCATGCCTCTGTGGTGGCTGATGACAGCATACAGGTCATAGCTGGGCAGCTGCTCCTCTTTCAGTGCAGAACTTGCTCAAGTCCAGGTTCCAAACGGGAAACTCTACCTCATCACTAATCTTGTCAAGCCAGATGAAACCACAGAAGGAGCGACCCTTGAGCTGCACAAGGAGCCCATTTGGCAGGCGCCACGGCAACAGTTGCTTGGAGGCCTCGTGGTGCTGTTTAAAATGTTTTTAAGAGCGCCATCTGAAAAAGATGGAGGCGAAATATGGAGAAATCACTCTGTAGTTATGTTTTAACACTGCTTTCTATTAAATGTAATTTTAAAATATTCTTTTCTAGAAAAGATAAATAAGTTTCTTTAAAAAAAAAAAAGAGTGCAATAGAAGTCTGTTAGAGCTAAGGAAACCCATGGACCCATGAAGAAATGCGTGCAAATAAATGCAAGTATTTGATGCATATTAGAAATTCTAATTCTAATTTCAAAGAAAAAAATGCTAAAAGTAAAAATAGAGGAGTAACTTTCTTATTAGAAAGGTTATATTAGTCACAATTTTTCAGACACAGAGCCAATAGGAGATTATATATATATACATATTATATACACACATATATATGTATGTATATGGAGTAACTTTCTTATTAGAAAGGTTATATTAGTCACAATTTTTCAGACACAGAGCCAATAGATTATATATATATACATATTATATACACACATATATATGTATGTATATACTGTGTGTGTGTGTGTGTGTGTGTGTGTGTGTGTGTGTGTGTGTGTGTGTGCGTGTGAGAGAGAGAGAGAGAGAAAGAGAGAAAGAGAGAGAGATTGGTTTTAAAGAACTGGTTCATGTAATTGTGGAGGCTGGCAAGTCTAAAATTTCTGGAGTAAGCCTGCAGTCTAGAAATCCAGATAAGAGCTGATGTTGCAGTCTTGAGTCCAAAATCTGCAGGGCAGGCCAGGCAGACTGGAAACTCAGACAGGGTATCTATGTTAAAGTCTTAAGGAAAATTCCTTCTCATCCAGGAAACCTCAGTCTTTGCTATTAAGGCCTTCAACTAATTGGAGGCCCACCCCCAGTATGAAGATTAATCTGCTTTACTCAAAGTCTACTAATTTAAATGTTAATCACATCTAAAAAATACCTTCACAGCAACATCTTGACTGCTGTTTGACCAAATAACTATGCACCATATCCTAACTAAGTTGATTCATAAAATTAACCATCATAAAGGTAGTTAAGTAGGAGTCTTCTTTCTCTATTTCTTCTTCATCTGAGGAAGGAAAACAACTCTAAGACTCAGGGACATAATCAGGTGCACTGGGAAAGGTCACCTAAAGCTTATCGAAGATTAGCAGATACCAGCCCAACACTGTTAAAGCCTCAGTGGAAGAATCAAGAGGTTCAGATACCGGACAATACTGCTGAAGATCCCAGATCTGTGACTAGGGACCTCAGAAGACCAAATTCAAGAAGAATTCAGGGTGAATTTGAAAATTTTATTCTTCTTAAGGTTTGGATAAAATGAAATAAGCAGGATAACACTAGAATAAGCAAAGATCAATAATATTTCAAAAATAAGTATAGGACATAATTAATTATACCTCGATAGTCTTTGAAACCTCTACTAATTGTGTATAATTCTTTCCCCTTGGGGCTAATTCTAGGAATTATTAGTGTTTAACTCCTGTAGCACTATTTTTTTAAAAAATCAAGAGCAAGCCAATCTTTGACCCAGTTAACCACTGTCTGTGAGAATGGCACCTACTGGCAGCTTAATTAATACCTAGGTAGAAATGAAACAGCTTCTGGAATGCCAGCTTTGCAAATCTAAACCAAAACCTATCATGAGATGGCAAAAGTCCAAACCTGTTGTTTTAATATATTGCTTCTAAACATCTAACTTCTATCTCTTCCTCACTTGTTTCTCTTCTCTGATTGTCCATCTTATATCATTTTTTAAAATTCCAGTGAAGAGGAACGTGAATTCATAAGAAACATTCTTTGGTTCTACCTTCCATCCCAAGTCCTGTATTCATCCACTTATCAAGTGCATGGGGAATTGAGACCATTTTTATTTTCTATTCACCTGGTACCTACTAATGCTTACAAACTTAGTATTCATGCTTTTCATTCTAGAAACAAACCTCCCACCAAGCTCTCCACTTTTTCTCTAACTAATACACCCATTTCTAAAATTGTCTGTTACAGGGCTGGCCAGTTAGCTCAGTGAGTTAGAGCCTGGTGCTGATAACACCAAGGTCACGGGTTCAATCCCTGTACCAGCTGCCAAAACAGAAAACAGAACAACACCAAAAAAAACTGTCTGCTGCTATACTACAGAGGTTTAATAAGAGGTTTTATAAAGGGAAGTGGGGAGTTTGTACTGTACTCACTCAGGTCTTCTAACATGATCCTAGTGGAGCCCAGGTTGGCAAATCCACAAAGAACAGATGTTGTGATGACTTCCGTTCTTACCTGGAAAAGAGAAAATATGTGTGAGAAGTTTTGTTTCTCCCACCACAGGTCTTCCCATTATCCTAATTATATGCAAAAAAAAACTTAAGAAAAACACAGATTAAGGGATGGGGAGCTGTTAGAGATAAGAATAGCTACTCTTTCCTTTACTGTCAGGCTAGGGAAACTGGTCTTCACACTACCGATTTGAAAATTATGTGATATTTTTGGAGTCCATAATATCCCTCATTATCTGTGGTGGAGTGGATTGACTAGAAAAGGAATGTTTTATCAGTTCTAAAGCGCTGACTACAAAGTCTGTGGCAATTCCTTAGTTTCTCTTTCTCTGTGCTCTCTACTTGTAGAAATTTTGGTGCTTATTAGCACCATCAGCAGGGGCTGAAACAAGAAAAAGAATTGAAATTCAAATTAATCAACGTTTTTATAGAAGCTTTGCTAAAATATGGGAGAATAAAATTATTCTCTATAATTGAAATTTAATTTATCAGTTACCATCAATCTTGCATGTGAAATCAAAAAGTTGGTTTGGGGGCCGGCCCGGTGGTGCACTGGAGAGTGCGCTGCTTGGGAGCGCAGCGGCGCTCCCGCCGAGGGTTCGGATCCCATGTGGTGACTGGTTCCCACTCACTGGCTGAGCGTGGCGCAGGCGCAACTCCGAGGGTTGCGATCCCGTTGCCAGTCCCCAGTACAGGCGCAACACTGAGGGTTGCGATCCCGTACCGGTCAGTAAAAAAAAGACAAAAAGGAAAAAGTTGGTTTGGGGGCCGGCCCGGTGGTGCACTGGAGAGTGCGCTGCTTGGGGGCGCAGCGGCGCTCCCGCCGAGGGTTCGGATCCCATGTGGTGACTGGTTCCCACTCACTGGCTGAGCGTGGCGCAGGCGCAACTCCGAGGGTTGCGATCCCGTACCGGTCAGTAAAAAAAAGACAAAAAGGAAAAAGTTGGTTTGGCATTTGTGAGATTCTATCTTCTTGGATACCATAAATCCTTCATTATTTATAGTTACTTACAGTTTAATGAATTAGAATTCACCAGGTAATTTTCTACATTTTACAATAACTTCTATCTATATCTGTACTGAAGCAGTTTCAAGTTTTGGGGGGACTGTCCAAGACTCTTACAAACAAGCTACTTTAATGAGAGAGTGACAACATAGTAATAAAGAAACTAAAAAAGATAATTTTAACAAACAGCCTTCAGAAATATCAGGGCAGTGGGAAATCCTAAGATCTGTCTTCAATTCTAAACAATCCTGTGTTGGATCCCGTGCTACATTGAAGGGGATGATACTGTTTTCCATATTTTACTCTTAACAAAAGCTATTACGGTTGCAACTTCGTATGCTCTGTTTGTAGACTACTCATAGAAATGTACTGTTATTCATTTCTTGCCCATTCTTCTACTCCAGAGAGATGTTTATTCTTATATTGAGACAGGTGCTGATAGGCCACAAATGTATTCGTAGAAATTTAATCCCCAGCATCTAAGCTACTGTAGGACGGGGTAGATACTTTATTGGTTGCTTCTAAGAGGTTCTGTACTTTCCTCTTCTTAGTATTAGAAATTATTTTTATTGTACATTTTCTGAAAACTCTTAACATTCCATGGGCTTATTATAAACAACTCAGCTAGAAAAACCTGCAATACCCTATACAGGGAAGCTGGAAAAAGCAGCAGAATTCAGGGCGAAGTGTCTATCCATAGAGTCTGACAAGAAAGAAGATTATTCTAGGAATAATGAGAAACAGAGGACTCCACCCGAAGGTAAATATGGTAAAATGTAAGAGGGACTGTGTCAAGAAAGAAAATTTTTATTATAATAGGATATAAATGTGAAGTAGAATGTGGCAGCTACCTGATTCCTTTACCAGTTGCCTACTTTTTATCCTGAATTTGCACTCTTCCCCATCTGGGTAGATCAGTTTCAATAAGACAAGGGCGCAAGGTACAGCCAGTTCTAAGGCAGCCACAATCAATGGTGAAGAGTCGATCTGCAAGGTCAGTGTGATAGGAATTGATTAATTATGCCGAAATCCCTGGTTGATGGGCATGCTCTGCCACCCACCACCATGTCTGGGATGACTTGTGAAAATAATTGAGATTGAGCTAATACATATTATAGAAGAAAAAAATGATAAACTTTATTTTATTCTATAAATTTTAAAAAATAATATTCCAATATATTTTCCTGAAGTGTTTCCTACAACCATGTCTGAGTCTTGTCACATCATTTCTAATGTCGGCATATCAAGCAAGAATGAAATTCCGTTTTAGACAGCAGAAATATTGGTCCCAGTAAAGGTACATAGTGATGCTTGTTCATTTTCTTCATTCTGGTAGAGTAAAATTTAACTGGTAGAATTAAAATCTTATCTGTATCAGTCAAGCACTGCTACAGCAGGATCTGTATCTTTTGACATCCCTCGGGAGTACATGGATCCTTAAGTAACCTACATTTGAACCTCAGGGAAGCTTCAGGAAACTGCAAGATAACAAGGGTGGAGATGGGGTGAAACTATTCGAGCCTGCAGCTACCCCAAGAAAGGTCTGTTTTTGCTTCAATTAAGCTCCAAATATTCTGAGCCAAACTGAATGCTCTGGAATTCTTTAAAGGAAGAAAGAAATGCTCAGGTGACCTACAGTAATACTGACCCATTGGCATTCTCCTTAATAGCTGACAGAAGACCAAAGAGAACACCTTGCCCAAAGGCTAATCTTCTGGGGCTGTCCTAAACATATAAGAGATCCGTTAGCCACCCTAAAATTTGTGAACAGATTAGCACTCCACCCCCCAGCCCATCCCCAAGATTAGGACGGCAGGGCAGGGATACTGAAAGGATTTCTTAACATCCTTATGCTAGTGGCTTCTGGAATATATATACTATACTAGAAAGTTAGGCTCCCTTGAGAAGAGTTATTGATACTCAAGCAATGTTCCCAGGGATAAACTAGACTAGACCAAAAGAACACCATAATTAGGGTATTTATTTGTTTTCTAAAAATTCAATGGGAAATTCCCCTGGGGTTATCATGCTTTTATCTTGGTCTTCTCCTAGTGATCAAAGCACTTATTAAAACTAAAACTGCATCAGTTTAAAAAAAAATTAAGTGGCTTTATTGAGGTATGATTGATATAAAGTAAAATACACATATTTAAGGTAATAAATAAATGAATAAAGCTAAAACCAGTAAGGAAACATCTACATACATGTTTCAGATTCAGTACTCTGGAAGGGGCAGGTAAATAACTATTTTGCGTGCCTAATATTTTAGAAGTTTAAGTTTCCTCAGTGGATCAGTGTCTGGTGCTCTGGCTTTTGCCCAAGGTTTACCAAGTAGTTCTTATCCCAAAAGACATACAGCACCCATCACACTTCCTGCAATGGTGGCAAAGTCACCAGCCATCAGGGAGCAGATTTCAGAGCGCATCAGTCTGCGACGTATGGACGAGTCAGTAAAGGTGCCTCTGCCTGCAAACAAGAAAGATAATCAGGATCAGGATGCGGGCAGCCACAAATCAAAGAACACTGGCTGCTCTGCTCATGAAAAAACACCAGGAATAGAAGGAGCAAGTTGCTTTAGTGTGGGAACCTGAACTTGGAAACTCAGGTAGTCAACCATGAGGAAAGTCTCAAGTGAACTGAACAGCAGGGATGAGTTTCTAACATTGTGGAAGTTCTTACAAGAAAGTTGTTGAAAAACCCTCTACATACACCCAGAGTAGAGCTTTGGGGACTCTGAAATGTGGTTATGAAAATATCTGGTTAACTAATGGAAAAGATGTCTGCTACTTACCATACCCCCCAAAAGTTTCCTTCTACACTCAGAGTTTCTATGGTTACTGTGCCCGAGGTAACCTACACTAACCAGGTAATCTGCAAGAAAGATGGCCAAAAAAAACCCCACACACAATAAAAATGTATTCTCCTTTTTATTTAAATTAATCCCTACAAGTATATATCGGTATGATATGGGTCAGTTTACAGGTCTGGGCACTAGTTTTGCTTTGGCTTCAGTCAATACCCCAGGAATTTACTTTACATGTGGCTCCTTCCCAGGTCCTTCCTAAGGTTCCCCAGTGCAGAGATGACTAATTGAACGAGTAAGAGGAAACTGCTTCATAGCTATTAACACAGAGAGTTAACTCAATTTTTTTTTTCCTTTTTGTCTTTTTTCATGTCCGGCAACGGACCGCAACCCTCAGTGTTGCGCCCGTACCGGACCAGGACCGGCAATGGGATCGCAACCCTCGGTGCTGCGCCCACACCTCGCTCAGCCAGTGAGCGGGAACCGGTCTGTATGTGGGATCTGAACCCTCGGCGGGAGCGCCGCCGTGCTTCCCAAGCGGCGCACTAGCGCAGTGCGCCACCGGGCCAGCCAGAGTTAACTCAATTTTCCACTTGCAGATTATCACCCAGGTCATCTATGGACTCACTATCTAGCTCATCATGTAGACTTTTTATCCAACCATAGAAGCTGAACTACCTTTTTTTTTATACTTTAATATTTTTATTCCCTATTGTAATGAAAGCCAAACCTCTTTGTTCCATAAGTATGATAGTAAATTATCAGTCTGCAGCAAGCATTCTAGAGAGTGAAGGGAAGACATGGTAGTAACTATTCCTCTGAACTGAGTTCTGTGAAAGGATCAGAGAAACCTGTTTTCTTTTTTTATTTTATAATTCAAATTGACTTTTATTCACAATCGGTTGCATAAGCCTTGCCAGCAATATCCCTGATGCTCTCCAATGGCAGCTAAGGAATTGGAAAGGAGACAGTGGTCAAGTATCTAGGATAATGAACAACAGGTCAGAATTCATCACCATTTTACCCTAAGATTCTTTCTTCAGTCTTTCTTCCCTCACTCTCTTAGGACTCCATATTTTGATTCTTTGAACCCAGGCCCTTCTAAGACAGAGACTCCAGGTGGCTTATTCATCATCTAATTCTTATCAATGCTTCTTCTACTAGTAAAGATAGCCAAAGGTTAACAGCATCAAAAGTCAATGTGTTCTTGCATGTGGGCCTATAGCCAATACGCTATGGACAATAATGACAATAACTTACATGTATAAGTCACTTTGTAACTTACAAAGCACTTCACAACTATCTTATTTGCTGTTCTTAATAACCTGTATAGAAGACAGGGATTATTAGACAATAACTTACATGTATAAGTCACTTTGTAACTTACAAAGCACTTCACAACTATCTTATTTTCTGTTCTTAATAACCTGTATAGAAGACAGGGATTATTAGCCTAGATTTGAAGACAAGACTGAGGTTCAACAAGATTAAGTGACCTGTTCAAGGTCACACAGTCAAAGGTGGTAAAGACAAAAGCCCAGATCTTCTAATGTCCAGTCCAGCGCATCTTCCCACTACACCATACTAATGAAATATGTCTCTTAATGAAATGAGCTCTCAGCTGCTAAATTTACCTCCAGGATTAGCCAGCGTATGAGGTCTATACTGTAGAGGACAGACATCAAAGAGCTGGAAAAAATAAGTATTGGTAAAACCTGTGGAAATAACCAGCAACAAAATTCTATAGTTTTCTCAAGGGGTTATATCTTTAAAAAATAAAAAAGAGGTGCTATCATACATAGCATTAAAAAAATTTAATGACTCTAGCACCCCTTCTTTTTCCTGTGGCCCTATTCTTTTTCTCAATTAGTACTGAGACTGAACTGGCAGGTCTGAGTCAAATCAGTCTTAATGGGTATGTTAATACCTCGCTACTCAAGGTGTAGTGCATATGTGGATAGATGAGCAGCACAGGCATCATTTAGGGGCTTGTAAGAAATGCAGATTCCTAGGGCAGCTTCTCACTTTAGAACTACTGAATAAGAATCTGTGTTTTAACAAGATTCCCCAAGTGATTCATGTGCACACTTAAGTTTAAGAAAAACTACATTAATATATACTTACGGACATGCATTAATATCATTCTGAAAAGAATGTCATACTAACACGTTCATAACAAACAAACAAGCAAACAAAAAGACAAGGTCTGGCTTCAGAGTAAATATACAGTGTGGAATGACCGAGATAATCAGTAGGTCAAAAGATATGTGAGAATCAAAACTTTTGCCTTAGGTTCTGGCTAACTCACCTAGTTCAGATGACCATGAGATGTTGAGGTCATGCTGGTTACCATATTAAAACACACAAACTTTTATTCCAAATAATTTTCTCAGTAGCATAAACAGCAAATATAGGAAAACTTACCATTTTCATATCCCCCTTACGATCACAGAACCACAGAATTTTACCATCAGTAAGGAGGCTACTATCACCTAACCACATGGTGCCTGGTATGTGAGTAAAGAAGCCTCCAGCTGAGGGCCTGGACATCGTGGAACTGAGACAAAACATCCCCACCATGCCCTATCTGAATTCTGTAATGGTAATCAAATTGTTTTTATGTTGCTAGGTTTAGAGACAGTTCATTACACAACAATAGATAACTACAACAGGGGCTGATGAAAATCTAAGAGCATATATCGAGGGCTAAAAAAATCTCAGAAAAGAAAGCCGAAGTTAAATAATTCAATTGAAAATATTTATGCTTTTTTTTCAAAACCAATGTATGCTTTTCTTATGTCATAAATTTAAAGGAACTTGTAATATCTTGTTCATATGAATAGCATAAACACTCTAATATTAATAGCCAATAAAAAAGAATTGAGTGAAGATGAAATCAGGACACTAAAACAGAAAATAAAAGCAAACAAAAAATATGGAACTTCTGAGCAGGAACAAAAACATAAAGAAACAAACAACAGCAATGCTTAGAAGCCCAGTGCAGAAGGGAGTGAAGAATAGGATGAAGACATTCCTCTTTTAACACTTGGAGAAAAGGAAAACAGAGAGTACCTAAAATCTTTGTTTAAATTTTGGTTCTTACGAGAAAATGAAACCTACCACTGGAAGGACATGAGGCTGATGAAATCTGGGAAGGTCTCTTTACTCCTGGTTACTTTCAAGCACTGCTGAGATGCTGGGTAAATTCTGGAGAAGACGTCCTGAGAAAGCGCTTTGAGACCAAGGTGGTGAACACACTGTTCTGTTGGAAAACAGCAGGAACAGACACCAGAGACCCAAGAAAGCCGCATTTGGGAAGAAACCCTCAAGGAAGCCAGAGCTCTCATTTCTTCCCCATGATCACCAGTGTCATGGTGCACACAGCAGAGGAAGAACACCAGCCCTGGTGGTGAGGTTTGTCCGTGAATCTCATACCTGAGAAAAGAGAATGTAGGCTTCCTGCCTTCTGAAGTCGATGCACACATTTTGGTTGTGTAATTTTATACTACGAAAGCTGAGAAGTGGGGACTAAACATGAAGTACCGTCATGGCAAGGAGTACATTATGTCTAGTAGATTTTCTTTAAAAATAAAAGACATTTTATTTTCGCTTCAAGACTTTTAGAGAAATATCCCCATGCTATCTATACAGTCTGCCTTTCCTGTGCCTTAAGTATGTGGTTGGCAAAATGAGTGCCGATTATGGCAGTATCTGTTGTATTGGGAAGGATCAGGGAAGTTTGGTTTTTTATTCATCCATCACCACAACTTCTTTTAGAACTTGACTGTGTAATTTAAGTTCTTTCTCACAATAATAAAGAACGGAGTAATGAACTAAAGCAAATTTGTAATTTTCAGTGGACAGGCATGATGCTTTTGAAAGTTTAGTGGATCTTCTGCAAGCACTTATTTTATATTTAGATGGAATAAATGGTGACAAAGCTTTAGATGGCATAGCTGAAAAGCTGGCTGAGCCTTTGTACTCTGCAGTGCATTAACAGATTTCGATTTCATTTTTATCATTGTCAGTCTTAAAAATGTACTATCTTTTACAGGAGGCTTTGGGAAGAATCTTCAGGGAACAAATCTCTGATGTTTTCTTTGCAGCTTGGCTGGAGGGTTGTATCACTAAGG
>NW_007729566.1:0-36241 GCF_000696425.1 Galeopterus variegatus
GGCCCCTCTTTCTGGACATCTGAGCTTCGTTAGAGGCTGGAGCTGAGTCTCAGATCTAGAACATTAAGAAGGTCCATCTTTTTGGACATGTGAAGCTTCACTAGAGGCTGGAGCAGAGTTTCAGATCTAGAATAAAAGGAGGTCCCCCTTTTGAACATCTGAGCTTTACTGGAGGCTGGAGCGGAGTCTCAGATCTAGAATGTCAAGGAGGTCCCTCTTCTTGGACACATGAGCTTCACTGGAGGCTGGAGCTGAGTCTCAGTTCTAGAATGTCAAGAAGGTCCCTCTTTGGGGACACATGAACTTCACTGGAGGCTGAAGCTGAGCCCCAGGTCTAGAAGGTCAAGGAGGCCCCTCTTTCTGGACATCTGAGCTTCGTTAGAGGCTGGAGCTGAGTCTCAGTTCTAGAATGTCAAGAAGGTCCCTCTTTGGGGACACATGAACTTCACTGGAGGCTGAAGCTGAGCCCCAGGTCTAGAAGGTCAAGGAGGCCCCTCTTTCTGGACATCTGAGCTTCGTTAGAGGCTGGAGCTGAGTCTCAGTTCTAGAATGTCAAGAAGGTCCCTCTTTGGGGACACATGAACTTCACTGGAGGCTGAAGCTGAGCCCCAGGTCTAGAAGGTCAAGGAGGCCCCTCTTTCTGGACATCTGAGCTTCGTTAGAGGCTGGAGCTGAGTCTCAGTTCTAGAATGTCAAGAAGGTCCCTCTTTGGGGACACATGAACTTCACTGGAGGCTGAAGCTGAGCCCCAGGTCTAGAAGGTCAAGGAGGCCCCTCTTTCTGGACATCTGAGCTTCGTTAGAGGCTGGAGCTGAGTCTCAGTTCTAGAATGTCAAGAAGGTCCCTCTTTGGGGACACATGAACTTCACTGGAGGCTGAAGCTGAGCCCCAGGTCTAGAAGGTCAAGGAGGCCCCTCTTTCTGGACATCTGAGCTTTGTAGAGGCTGGAGCTGGAGTCTCAGCTCTAGAACATCAGGGAAGTCCCTCTTTTTGGACATCCGAGCTTCACTGTAGACTGGAGCTGGAGTTCTGGCTCTAGAACATCAAGGAGTTACCTCTTTTTAAACATCTGAGCTTCATCAGAGGCTGGAGTCAGAGTCCCAGCTCTAGAACATCAAGGAGGTCCCTCTTTATGAACATGTGAGCTTCATCAGAGGCTGGAGTCAGAGTCCTAGCTCTAGAACATCAAGGAGGTCCCTCCTTATGGACATGTGAGCTTCATCAGAGGCTAAAGCTGAAAGTTTTGGCTTTAGAACCTAAAGGAGGCCCCTCTTTTTGGACATCTGAGCTTCACTGGAGGCTGGAGCTAGAGTTCCTGCTTTAGAACATCAAGGATGTCCTGCGTTCTGGATATCTGAGCTTTCTGGAGACTGGAGCTGGAGTCCCAGTTCTAGAACATCAAGGAGGTACCTGTTTTTAAACATCTGAGTTCACTAGAGGCTGGAGATAGAGTCCTGGCTCTAGAACATCAAGGAGGTACCTCTTTTTAAACATCTGAGCTTCACCAGAGGCTGCAGCCAGAGTCCCAGCTCTAGAACATCAAGGAGGTATCTCTTTTTAAACATCTGAGCTTCATCAGAGGCTGGAGCTGGAGTCCCAGCTTTGGAAAGTAAAGTATGTTCCTCTTTCTGGACATCTGAGCTTTATCAGAGGCCGGAGCTTGGTCTCAGCTCCAGAATGTCAAGGAGGTCCCTCTTTCTGGATGCCTGAGTTCCTCAGTCACTGGAGCTGGGGTCTTGACTCTGGAACATCAAGTGGGTCCCTTGTTTGAATATCTAAGCTACATCAGAGGCTGGAGCTTGGGTTCCAGTTCTGGAAGAGCAAAGAGGTCCCCCATTCTAGATGCCTGAAGTTCATCAAAGGCTGGAGTTGGGAGTTCCAGCTTTAGAACTTCAAGGAGGTCCCTCTTTGTGAACATCTGAGCTTCACTGGAGACTGGAGCTGGCATCTCGGCCACAGAATGTCAAAGAGGTCCCTCTTTCTGGATTTCTGAGCTTCCTCAGAGATGGGAGCTGGGGTCCTGGCTCTGGAACATCAAGTGGGCCCCTCATTCAGATAGCTTCATTGGAGGCTGGAGCTCAGGTTCCAGCTCTGGAACATCAAGGAGGTCCCCCATTCTAGATGCCTGAGGTTCATCAGAGGCTAGAGCTGGAGTCCTGCCTCTAGAACATCAAGGAGTCCCTCACTCTTGACATCTGAGTTTTGTCAGAAGCTGGAACTGGAGTCTCAGCTCCAGAACATGTATGAGGTCTCTCTTTCTGGAGTCCCGAGGTTCATCAGAGGCTAGAGTTGGGGTCTCAACTCTGGAAAATCAGTGTGAGGGCTCATTCTAGATGGCTGAAGTTCATTACAGGGTAGAGCTGGGGTGCTGGCTCTAGAATATCAGTGAGGGGTTCATTCCGGATGGCTGAACTTCAATCCAAGGCTGGCACTCTGCTCACCCGATGCAGGAGTCTTCTGGACTCTTGGCTGGGCATGGACTCTGGAGGCCATCTCCTCCTCTTCTCACTGATTCCCGGACCATCGTCAGTCAGCACCATCTGTGTCATCTCCATCAGCAGCTGGGATCAGGTCTCCTTGGCTGAGTCGTGGTCATGGTCCCCAAGGTGGTTCTTTCACTCAGCAAAGAGGCCAGGCTCAGTCCCATATACTTACCATTGGACCTGCCTGCTCTTCTCCCAAGGCTCCTCCCTTCAAGGGGGATGGAGGGGGAGAGGAAGAGGAAGAGGAAGGAGGAGAAGGAAGGGAGGAGGAAAAAGAAGGAGAGTCAGAGGGAGGGAGAGGAGAGGACTGAGGAGGAGGAGAGAGAGGACGAGGAGGAGGTGGCCATGGCAGTGGCAGTTGTGGCCACGGTGGTGGTGACTGTGGCTGTGGTCTTGTGGCAGTGGTTGTAGCAGTGGCAGTGGTGGCCGTGGCCATGGTGGCAGCTGTGGTGGCCATTGCAGTCAGCCTCTCCCTTATCCCGGGGAGCCAGGTGTGTGGACTGCAGGATCCATCCAAACTCAGGCCAAGCAGCCCTCCCTTGCTCCCCATTACCTCCACTCACCTGGAGGGGTGCTGCTCACACAGACTCACCCTCCTCCATGGGGCACGGGGCACAGGCTCCTCCCCAGGCCTGGCCTGCACTCCCGCCACCAGGCAGGGGCGTCTGAGGCTCTGCCTCTGTGGACCACATGGCGCCCTGCTCAGGCACCATCTTGAGCAGTAAGTGCTGGCCCAGGGTCCCGGCCATCCACTGCACATCAGTTCCAGCATGAGATTGCCCAGCCAGGCCCCTGACAAGACCCTGGGGGACGTGTAAGGAAGAGGATGACTCACAGCCCCAGGGGCATCCCCTCTGGGGCTCCAGGGAACAGGGCGGTGAGCTCAGCCCAGAGCCTCTCTTGGCCTCCAAAGCCAGACTTCCTCTACCTCCCACTCTATATTTCTTTCTGGAAAGAAACCTGGCATCCCAAGATTATTAGAAGATGGGGGCCCAGACTGGGGCTAATTCACCCAAACATGCATCACCCCAAGGACCTCCACGAGGCCAGCTCCAGCTTTGCTTTGGTGCAGCCCCAATGGGCAGGGGACAGGCAGCTCTGTGAGATTTGCGTTGGCTTCCCTGCCCCTCCCCACCCGTCACATGCCCGAAGGGGTAAGCCCCAGCAAGACCGGATGCCCGGCATTCACCATCCTCATATTAGGAGCACATCCACCACTGCTTTTGTTAAGACAAGAAACACATTTATTGAGAGCACAATGGGGTGTGCCAAGCCCTCTGTTTTTGAATCACATCACAACGCTCCTCACAACAGCCCTGTGAGGTAGGTGTCTGCGCCCATTTCACAGATGTGGACAATGAAGGCTCAACAGCTCCCCCAAGCCTTGGGGTTCATGGGGGGTGGGCAGGGGTCAAGCCCACGCGTCTGACCCCCAGGCCCGCGAAGTCCATCAGTCACAGGGTGGTCTCTACTCAAGGGGAGGCCCCGGGTCCAGAGTCTTTGGGTCCAGCCTGTCCCGTGGGAATGTATGCAGGGTGTCCCCGTGGCTGTGGAGGCTGAGAGAGACACAGTTGCAGATGAAGGCCACCTGCTCCCGGTCTCACTGGCTGACCAGAGTTCACATGCAGACAGGCAGGCCAGGGGAGGGAAGAGGAGGCCACCTCTTTGCTCAGGAGATTGGAGCAACAAGGGAGAAGGCCCTGGCTCTGGAGCAGCAGTGGGGGGGCGAAGGGAGCACCCAGCCACCTGCTCAGCCCACCCACCTAGCACCTCCCACCTCTGGTGTCCCATGTGCTATCCTGCACTCCCCCTACCTGCAGACCAGAAGCAAAACTCTGGCCCACACACACCATAGCCAGGAACCTCTGGTTTTCCTCACCTCACTAACCCAGAATCTAGAACTGATGGCCTTTCTAAAAACTATCCCAGCTCTCCTGCCCTACCCACTCTCTACCTAGTCAATTTAGGTGATTTTCTTTTAAAAATCAGCCTCATCCTTTTCTGGGGATTTTCCAAAAGTTCTCCCTGATCCTCCCACTTCTGCCTCAACCCTCTCCCCTCCAAACCTGCTGGACCTCTGCATTTAAAAGCAAACCCTTCCCTCCACTGTCACTACCTCCCCGTAGCAGGCTGGGTACTCCCCCATGCCTTCCCTCTGCCCCAGAGCCATCTGGGCCAGTACAGCTCCAGGGAGCACAGGGGTCTGTAACCAGCACCCGCAGGCAGCAGCCAGGCCAGGCCTGCCAGGAGGACAGGGGTGAGGGCACCTGTGGGCCAGGTAGCAAAGCACCTATTTTCACATCAACAATCTTGTTGAATCCCACAATCAAGGCGCACCAGCCAAGTGTGACTACTTCCGGGTTACAGGTGAGTAAACTCACCCAGGCCACACAGTCAGTCAGGAGCTAGGAGGGCCTTGACCCCAGACCCTGATTCCAACAAGGTATAGACCTGGCGTTCCCGCTGCCTGCAGCATTTCCACAGGTGGGAAAACCAAGGTGCAAGGTGGTTCTAGTCACCTGCCCAAGGCCACCAAGTTGGCACATGGTAACACCAGAACCAGTACCCAAATGTGTAAGACCTCTGGAGCCCACCCCTGGGCTTTGCCCATGCACTGTTCTTTGTGGAGGGAGAATAAATAATGACAGGAATCACCGTCTGGGGTTTGGCACGTGCCTCACAGGTCAGTGCTGACTGTCACCAATGGTGGGGACAAAGACTCTTCAGGCGGAACATCCTCCCTTCCCCTAGGACACAGGCTTCCAGGACCCAAAGCCAGCCTCAGAGATGGCGTGGAGATCGCCAAATGCCACACTATCAAAGCCACCCAGGCCACAATACCAACCCTGAAGAAGTTTTATTCTAGATATAAATATTGCCAAAATTGTGCTTCCATAGGGAGGGGCCCACCAGTGACCACCGTTTCCCTGGAGGTGAGACCTCAGTGCAGGCTGCCTCCCTCGGTTTCCCCTGAAGAGCCTTTGCTAACACACCTTTCCTCTTAAAGGAAGACACGGACATCAGCCAGGCAGTCCATTCAGCCCTTCTCGTCCACTTCAACTTGCCCTTGGTCAGTGAGCATCTATTAGGTGCCTACTAGTGCAAGAAGCAAGACTGTGAAGGGTCAGAGCAGTGAAGGCCTCAGTGCGGGGGGCTTAGGACCTCGCTAAGCCTCTGCTTTCTCACCTGCCCTCAGGAGACAAGGCCCAGCCCTGCCCACCTCAAGGGACACTAGGTCCCTGAGAGAGTCCTTCATCCCTCGGTCTCACGCAGGCCAGGCCAGAGGCCCATCCAGCAGCAGATACTTAAACACAGACTCAAAATCCCCTGAGAGGAGGTCCCTAGGTACCTGTCCCTACTGCGGGGCCCCAGGGAACAGGAAGTGGACATGGTGCAGACACCAAAGGCTACACTGCAAACCCACTGAGCAGTGCCTGGGGAAGGCACAATCTGGGAGGTTATGCTAGGGCTCCTGGGTGGCAGGTGGGGCAGGGGCAAAGGGGCGATGACCAACACAACACTAGAGGCTCAGATGGCTGCTGGAGAGACCGGGCTGACAAGACCAAGAGCCATAAAGGCCGGCCAGAGCCTGGCCACGGAGGCGGTGAACACCAGAGACCAAGAGGACAGGGGAGGCTTTTGTGGGGTGGGGGTGGGGAGCAGGATGGATACCCAACTCAATCCGCCACCAGCTGGCTTTTGGGGCTGTGAGAGCAGAATACTGCTTCCCCACATGCCAGAGACAAAGGCCGGAAAAGGAAGTCACTAGTCTAGTAAAGAGGCCCCCATCTGAATGGGATCTGCATGGGATGTCCCCTGTGACTCTTGCCAGAGCAGCAACCACATCCCCACATCTAACTAGGCACTCTGGAGGGGCGTGGCCTCCTTCCTCATCCCTGCATCCCCTCTGCAGAGCATTGCTGGGCACACATGGGGACGGGGACACACTGGGGTGCATTTGCTGAGCTCTTGTGGGGTGAGCCAGAGTAACTTGTTTGGTGGAGTCCAAAGAGCACAGGCCACTCACACAAGACTGTGATATCCTGGCTCTGATGCCCATATCCCTGATTCTCAATTTGCTCATCTGTAAAATGGGCCCACAGCCCAATTAGCATAGGGTAAAGTGTCTAAGAGCCCCGAGCTTGGCACCAAGGTCACGGAGGATGCTGAAGACTGATTTCTTTTTGTTCTAGACAGGGAAAGGAGGAAAGGCAGAATGAGGACATTAGGAACACCAGGCCTCTCCACTAAAAGGTAGACGGGGTTTTAGCCCCCCAAACCCTGCCTCATCTTCTCTCTAAATTGCCCCCCCCCCACTCTTCCTTCCTAACAAAGTAAACCAGGGGCATATGGGAGTGTTCGCAGAAGTGCCCACTGACAAGTGCAGCAAACCCAAAGCGCAGCAAGCCTGGCAGCTCCAACCTGCGCAAGGGAAGTGACAGCCTGTGATGGGGGGTGGGGGACCTCCAAGAAAGGGAAAAGCCATCTCTCATCGATCAACCAAATATCTACCCTAGGCCCACATCACAGGGCCCTGCCTGTGTCGTACAAGATCCACTGACTGTGGAAATGCAATCTCAGGATAAAGTCAAGGCTGTCTTTTTATTCACTTGGGACTAGGAAAGGCATTGCTGATGCTTTTGAGACAAGCCCCAGCATACGACCACTCCAAACGAAAGCCAGCATCTGCATAGCAGCTCCTGGCCCTCACAACAGCCCTGTGAGGTAGGCTTTCTGGTGACCCACGGCTTAGAGAAAAGGAGACCGAGGGTCAAGAGAGGCGAAGTGACTTGCCCAGCATGGCACAGTTAGTTAAGTGGCCCCAGGGCCTTCCAGATTCTAAAGCCTGGGATCTTCCTAACACAAAACACAGACTCTCATTGGACAGCTGAAGTTCCATCACGTGATACCCAAAACAAGAATCCTGGTTTTCAATCAACACATGGCATACAAAAGTCCGTAAGATACAATATAAATTGTTAACAGGTTAATTAAGAGCAAAATACAATCTCGTAGTAAAGGCTGTAAACACCTGCCGCTTGCGGTTGGTTACAATTTCGTTAGCTATTCATCCATTCAGAAAAATAGAACGAGCCCCTACCGCTCCATAGGCACGTGGTAGGCACCCAGACTGCTGGCATTGGAGCCCAAATGTCATCAGCGGGGAGAGGGGACATCAGGAAGGGGACAATGCAGTGTCTTTGATTGACCACTGGTACCTAATAATTTTTTTGTGGGGGGGCCACCACTGGGAGGAGCCTCTTGAAAAGAGACACATGTAGAGGCCGCCCACAGGCCAGACCCAGTTAAGCACTGCCCAAAAACCAGAGAGCAGGGCCAACCTTTCGTAGAGGTGAGCGGACACGTATCCCTGGGGTGTCCAGGGGCATTGCCCAGAGTCCACCAACCTCTAGCATAAAAGTAACTGCCCAAATTACTCCTATCCAATCTTAAAATGGCATACAAATTTAGCATTCTATCCCACAATATACCCCTGCAATTTAGAAAAAGTTATCTCCCACTAAGCTGCCTGAGTGAGGCAGCCTCTCCCCGCCTTGTGTCCTCACTGCCCTGGAGCACCCCAGGGGCACGGACATCGCCCTTTCAGAATCGCAGTTCAAAGTCATGGTTATATTGAACCTCACAACAGCCCTGCAAGGTGGGTGTCGTGGTCCCCCAAAGAGACAGGCTCAAGCTTTCACAGTAAGTTAAGTCACACAAGTTTGTCCAGCTCCAGGGTCCTGGCTTGCCTGTCACACTTCCTCTCCACACAATGTAAAATTCAGAATTCCAGGTAGAGCCCCCAGGACACTGGGTCCTCCCACCCAGGCAGCAGGGGGCTCAGGGAGGGTCTCACGTGGCCTGGGACCTGCATGAACACACAGGGCTGTGCCCAGAGTTTGCAAAGTGCCCTGTGCCTTGGACGCCCAGGACTGCCAATGGATTTTTCTGTGCAGACTCCTGCCCAGGACGTGATCCTTGTCCCCCACATGAACAATCATTCCCCCAATTTTCTCTAAATGGAGCTAAGCATTAACTATCTTGAAAGGGACAGGAATGGCTCTAAGATCGCCTCCGGGAAAGGTCAGAGTGCTATAATGACTTGAAAGCCTGTTCACTGCTGGAGCCAGCCGCTCATCCAGACCCCCCAGCTCTCATCTGGGCCTCCTGAGGATATGGGCTACTTAACTATCTTGAAAGGGACAGGAATGGCTCTAAGATCGCCTCCGGGAAAGGTCAGAGTGCTGTAATGACTTGAAAGCCTGTTCACTGCTGGAGCCAGCCGCTCATCCAGACCCCCCAGCTCTCATCTGGGCCTCCTGAGGATATGGGCTATGATTTCTGAGCACCCAGGGAGCACAGTCTGCTGATTACTAATCAACCTCATTTTACAAGGAACGAAGTTGGAGAGGGTAATCAAACTTGCAGTAGGGCTCAGATCTGGAAGTCTGAGCCAAATCGAAGATCTCATCTTATTACCAACAAAGAAACTCAGCCCCTCTGCAAACACGTCCACCTTTCCTTTCAAAAGGTGATGTCAGGATGAGTCCTTGTGAGCTGGCTCTAGTATAGCACTAGCTAATTTTTTAAATGTGTGTTGACTGTGAGTGAAGGAATGGAGGGGTGGAGGGATGGACAGATGAGTTACAACCACAGCCGTCTGCTGGAGGATACGGCAAGGCTGGAGGCAAAGCTTATGGTAGGGACCAAGCGCCAGGCAGGGCGGGGCCTTGGAAGACATCTCCACTCATAAGTGGGAGGGCTCGGCCCCAGGCCGCTCTTGGACCCTGACCCTGGGTCACAGTCATGGGGTGATGCACAGGAAAGCACCAGGGGCAGGAGCCGTGGGAGTGACAGTGGCAGATGACATCCAGCTGGGACGTGCTCCGAGCGGTGACCCCAGAGGAGGAAGCGACAGATAAGGGTATTCCCTTCATGACCACAGCCCACGGCACTCTACAGCCCACCCAAAACAGATAGGTTTGCTCTCAGGAAATGGAAAGGCCAAAAGCACCAGGTCAAGAAATGTAGGCTGAGAGCATGGACGGATGGATGGATTCACTTCATGTTCAGAATCATGACTGGCCTCCCGAGCTCCAATGCCGAGACAGACATGGGGGTGAGGAATCCGACACAGGCAAGCAGCACTCGGTGCTATAGGAGAGGGTCGGGGGAAGAAGCTCTCCACCCAGAGGAGGGTGTTCTGGAAGGCAGGGGTGAGCCCCCCCTGAGCAATGTGCCCTCCCCAGATGGCTGTGACTGACTGTTGAGTCCTGGCTAGCTGTGGGGTAGGACATGAGGGGAAGGACATGAGATCCATTCTGCTCCTAAGATCATGGGATTTAATTGCCCCAGTTGAAGAAAAATTGAAGGACAGTCTCCATGAGTCCTGATCCAAAATGTCCCATTCGTCAACTAGACCTCAAAGACCACCATCGAGGCACGATGTGCAGGCCAGAACACAGGGACATCTGACACATCGCAGGGCCCTGGGAACCCAATTCCCCTAAGAGGTAGGAAGAGGGCCTGGCTTTCTTGAGGTACAATAGGGTGGTGACTGGGCTAATGAGAAGCCACCAACTAACTGGACAGGGTGCTGGGCGTGGGTGTCTGGACCTCGGGGGAATCAAAGAGCTATTCCTGTCCCACAGATTAACACAGGGTGAGGTTAGTTTATAGACCATAAGTGCACGAGCACACCCAGGGGATACAACCTCAAATGTCCCCTACCTGCCAATGCACCCATTTCCCAGGGACGAGCAAACCCTAAAGTCAAACAGACATGAAAGCCCAGCTAGTCCAGCCCCACACCACTACTACATCTCCTTCAAGCTGCCCTCTCTGAGGGGCTGCCTGCCCGGTTCCCTGAATGCCTCCGGTGACAGAGGGGCTCACCACGTCCCCAGGACACCCTTGACCATTCTTTTCAGAAAGCCATGACCCGGTGGACTTGGACAAACAGTTCACAGAAAGTAAAATGCAATTTGTTAACAGACATAGATGAAAATGTTCAATCTTCATTAGTAATCAAAGCAATGCAAGTTAAAATGCCACAGAAGCACTTTTCAACAGCAATTAAATGAACGATATCCTAATAAAATACTCATACATTGCTGGACATTGTAAAATGCTATAAGCCTCCTGACATTAATCAATATCCATACAAAAATCCCTGGTCTTTCACTCAAGAAGCCCAACCATAAAAAATTCATTCATCCATTCGCCAATCCATTTATCCACCCATCCTTCCATTCTCTCATCCGTCATCCATCACTCAGTCACCCACTCACACCTCCATCCATCCTTCCAGCTGCTTATCTAACAAACATTTATTTAGCATCTACAACATGTCGGGCATTGCAGGTGCAAAGGTCAATTCAACAAACTCCTTGCCCTTACGGGGCTCACAGTCTAGCAGGAGAAACTGACACCTAGTGAGGCAGTGATAATTTCAGCGTGTAAGAAAGTAATTCATAAGAATAAAAAGAAAAAGTAAGTGAGCTAAGCCATTAGTTGTGGCATAATTTATAATATTGAAAAAAGATAATTTATGCATAACAATAGCAAAATGGTTTTGCAAATGATGCCATGGCCACTCAATGGGATGCAGCCAGTGGGGTTAGGAAGACTGTGGAACAAAGAAAAATGGTAATGACAGAATATTAAATGAAAAGGGCAGGATGCAAAAAAAGGGTAGTGGTGAATAACGGCAATTAGGTTGAACAAAAATGGATGCTAATAAGAAAAAAAAAATAGATGCCCATTTTAAAAAAGAAGTGTACCCATAAGACAAATTCGAAGGCAGAACAAAAGATGGGACATGTCGTGCTGAAGTGTGGAGCCATTTCCTCCTGCTCTGTGTAGGCCATGTGCTGTCCATGCCATTTGCATTAGGAACACAAGGGGGACCTTGGCCCATCTGTCCCAGAGGCCCATCCTCCACCCCATCCTCGGGAAGGGTGGCCCTTAGGCCAGACTTCCTGAGGAAGGAGATGGGGGGTCGCAGGGGGAGGCCAAGGAGAGTTGTAGCTCCTTGCGTCACCAGGAAAAGGATTTGCGTGTGGGGTGCAGGCAAACATCAAAGTCAAGAGAGAAAATCTGTCCTCATTTTTAAAAGTTCAAAAAAAGAAAGAAAGAAACCCACACTTAAGACAGGCCCTGATCAGGCAGAAGTGTTGCGATCCCAGCTCAGATCTCGTGGGTTATGAAAAGCAGCAGGTGGGCAGCATGGCAGAAGGTTCTAGCCCTGGCTTCCATGCCGTCAGGAGCCCTGTCCTCAATCTCAGAATCCTAGAACCCTTTGAATTCCCAGAGCCAAAGCCCCTAAGAGCCCTGATCTGCCCCTCCTGGTCTCAGCGTAGAGAATTCATCAACCCAAACTCACCAGCCCTCCAGGCCATTAGTGGGTCTCTCTGGAGCTTCTCCCATTGGCCGGGTTTGACCCATTGCGACCCCTCGGGGCAGCCCCCCGCCAGTCCCTGATGTTGGGAGAAGGCTCTCCTGGATGCTTGTTTCATCTCTCCTCTTGGAGCATTGCCATGCCCCCTCTTCCTCCCCTCTGCACCCCACTCTTCACATCTTCTGGGTCTTGTCTGACTTTTCAAACAACCGCACATGGGTTCTTCCAAAAGACTCTCCTGGTGGCACTCTGCCCTGAGCCCCTCTGCCCCACCCTCATCCAGCAGCAACCTGTGGGCTCATCAGGGAGAATCCTCAGAGACCCTGTGTTAGCAGGTGCCCCTAGGGATAGTAAGTGCACCCCCAGGCCCCAGGCCAGCTGAGGCAGAGCCCAAAGCTCCCAGATTCCAAAAGAGGTGGCACGGAAGGGGTCTCCTGACTTGTGAATTTCATGCCATCCATATCCTAAATGCTGTCGCCATCCATTCGGGACCTGTGCTAGAAGCAAGAGAATCATCCCTGGTCTTCCTCCCTCCCTGCTGTCTACGAACCCTGTAGCTTTGAGTCCCATGCCCCCCACTCTGTGGCCCTCAGCTCAGCCCTTCAGCATCTGCACTAGAGCAATAGACCCACCTGCACCTGTGCTGCCATTCCCTGCTCCCACCTGGTGCCTAAAAGTCACTCTGAGCATTAACCCCCCACACCCGACCCTCCTGGTCTCCACGTGCTCCCCGCCACATATCCTGGGTCCAGCCAAGCTGTGCTCCTCCTGCTCTGGGCATTTGTTAAGAATCCAGTTTTATGAATGTCTCAAGTTGGGACTGAGCAGTCAAGGAGGACTGTGTTTTTACAGACACACACAGGCACCTGACACACAACTGCACATGACACACACAGGCACATGACACACAGCTGCACAGATCCTGTTCATTACAGAGAGAGGGGACTCAACAGAAGTGGGAGTCCCTCAGGGAGGAACGTCAGGAGCAAACAACTCTCCGGGTCTCCCCACACAGCCCCTGGAGAAGACACCTCAACACAGTGCAATGCGCTTTCTGCCAAAATACAGAGCACATCATGAACAGTTGAGAAGACAGAGAGGCCTTGAAACAAGCAAACAACTCTCCGGGTCTCCCCACACAGCCCCTGGAGAAGACACCTCAACACAGTGCAACGCGCTTTCTGCCAAAATACAGAGCACATCATGAACAGTTGAGAAGACAGAGAGGCCTTGAAACGGGCTCTGGGGATGCCATGTCAAGGGGGCCAGGATCCCAGGACCACTTGTCCAACGCTGGGGCTGAGGTGCACTTGCCCAGGAGCCCTGAGAGGGGCGGGCACCCTGCCCCGTGGAAGACCAGGTTGGAGGACACCAGGGCACACTTCAGGGAGTTGAAAGAACAAGGCTCCTGGTGACTTGCCCAGGGCTCCTGGGTCCCTGCGTTCCTGGGTCACATTTCTCAG
Organism: Galeopterus variegatus; assembly: GCF_000696425.1. Taxonomy (NCBI): domain Eukaryota; kingdom Metazoa; phylum Chordata; class Mammalia; order Dermoptera; family Cynocephalidae; genus Galeopterus; species Galeopterus variegatus. Next base: position 13,347 of record NW_007729566.1, read on the forward strand.
GCACTTCTGGCCACTTTCTTGCCTTTCTCTGCACCAACACCTGGATGTGACGAGGCGCCACCCAGGATGGCAGGCAGTGGGCGGGGCCTCCTGCTCCCTAACCCTCTGCTGCCCCCTGGCGGGAAAAGCCTCCCTCGCAGGGACCCCGCAGGTGACCCATGCCCAGGGAGGGGCAAACATGCCCACCGGGCTTCACACCACTTGTTCATGCAACCTTCTGCAGGGCCCAGAACCTGAGCCCTTCCCGCCAATCCAGGGCTATGCATAGGGCACTGCCAACAGAGATGAGCATTTACCCCCAACCATCAACCCAAGCAGGGAGCTGATGCCATTCCAAGTTTACAGAGAGGGAAACTGAGGACGAGAGAGATGACGTGAAGTGGCCCACATAGCTAGGATGTGGCAACGGCACTCCAAGGTCAGGGTCTTCCCGAGCCAGCTCCTCCCTGCCGGGTAAACTGCCCATGACAAGCACATGCCAACGGCCCTCCCTTCCTGGTAATCGCTTCATTCAGCTGGCTAGAACACAAAACTGGCAGGAAGGTTCCTTCCTCCCTTCTGTCTTTCCTTTTGTCCTTTCTTCTTTTATTCCTACCTTCTTACCATCCTTTCTTCAGTCATTCATTCATTCGTTTAGATTTGATTCCTTCAGTAGCGCAGTTCCAGATTAATCGGAACCCTTGGTTCATGAAGCCCTCCCTTCACAAGTCCTATTTATTTCTTCGTGTGCTATTTTTATTCCTTATTCCTGTCTTCTTTCTTTCTTCCCAAATTTCACCTTTCTCCTTTTACTCTTCCTCACAGTCTCATTTTTAGAAACTCAGGTGCACAAAATCAGATGAATTGGGACCCGCGTACAACAGCCTCAGCCCTGGTTCAGGAGGCACCGTTTCTCTCTCTCCTTTCATTCACTCACTCACTCATCTGTCTTTCCTTTCTTTCTTATTCTGGGTATTTTTGTTACTTATTAGTCTCCTGTGAACATAATTGTATCAGTCAAGATCCCATGTGCAAAACAAACATTGCTGGAGCATGTATTTATTTGCATTTTGCAACCTCTCTTCCCTGCATCTAGTCACCTTTTACATTTAAGTATTTATTCTTTTATTTATGGACCTCAATTGCGTGCATTTTATTTTATTGTTGGAAGATGCATGCAGCCGTGTTTTGGGGGCCAGGTATGTTCCTCTATTTTTTATTTATTATTTGAAAGGTGTAATGTATTTATCTCTTTAAGGAGTATGTATGTAAACCAATTATAACCCCTGTTCAGACAACCTCTCTTAGCCATGCATTTATCACTTCGCTTGGTTGTTCATTACATTTCCTTTTTTCTCTTTTGCTTCTTTTTTTAGCCTCTCCATTTTTCCTCCCCCTAGGAAAACTGGGTCTGGATTATCTCATCAATCTTTAGGATTAATGACAACCTCATTACTAAAACTAACAGATCTTTCCCTTACAGATACACCCACATATGGGTTACCTTTTACAGGTTTTTTTTTTTTTTTTTGTCTTTTGTCTTTTTCCGTGTCCAGCAACGGATCGCAACCCTCAGTGTTGCCCCCGTACCGGACCAGGGACCGGCAACAGGATTGCAACCCTCGGTGTTGCTCCCGTGCCTCGCTCAGCCAGTGAGCGGGAACTGGTCTGTATGTGGGATCCGAACCCTCGGGCGGGAGCGCCGCCGCACTTCCCAAGCGGCGCACTATCCAGTGCGCCACCGGGCCGGCCCCCTTTTACAGGTTTTTTATTTTTCCTTTCCCTTTCATTGAGTTTCATTTTGCTTTTCCTTATCTTTCCTTTTTGTTGACACTGACACCTTCTTTCTTGCATCTTTTTTCTCTCTAAGGGACTTTGGGTGCCCTGGGCAACACTTCCCTGCCTGTTCCAGGCATTTCCATTTCTAGTTCAGTCGCCCATGTGCCCATTCATTCTTTCTGTCACCCTTTTATTTCAATATTTATCCTTTTATTTGTGGACCTCAGGTGCACAGAATTGGATTAACCATAATCTGTGGTTCCCGGAGCCTTCTCCACACCGGTCCATGAGGGGCTCTCTTTTGTTCATTAATTCCCTGAACTGCTGATTAGGTTTGGGATTTATTTCACTATCTCAGGAGCTCAGTTTTGAGTTAGTCATAATTCTTGCTGCCTCCTCTCATTTTTTGTCCTCGCATAGCCCTCTCTCTCACATACTTAATGTATTTATTTATTCATTCAGTATGTTTTTATTGCTTATGTCCATCTTATCGTGATTTTCTATATTCCCTCTTTTCTTGCTTTCTCTCCTTTGCATTTCTTTTATGTTTATGAGCCTTAAGTGCTAAAGTGAATTAATTAAAATCAGTGCTCCTCATTCACCCATTCATCGGCAATCCCTCCTCTACTTACTCTTTCTTTTAGGAATTCGCTCTTTTATTGATGAACCTCAACTTTTACTATTTACTATGTTTAATGGACAAAGTTTATTCATTGTATTTAAGTGCTTATCCAGGAAGTGCCTTTTCTTCCATATGTCTATTTTAATTTCTTTTCCTACATCTTTCTTTCTCCCATTCTTTCAATTTTTCCAACTCACTTTCTTACATTCTTATGGAAGGCATCCCCTTTTTCCCTCATTCATTCTTTTACTGGTGGTATTTTTTATTATTATTTATAAACTTCAAGGCCGCAGATCTGAATTCATGTGAACAACTTGTGTGAACCAGCTCCCTTTCATAGATTTAATTGTTCCAGCTAACTTATTATCTTTTTCACTTTTGGGGTTTTTTTCCATTTTTATTTTCCCCGTCTGATTGTTTGTATCACTCTTTGTCCTTTTCTCTCTTGCAGTCTCATTCTTGTGGAGATCAGCACCCAGAGGGATGACCCTCACCCTCTCTACGACAGCCTCCTCATCGGTCAATGCAAATCTTTTTCTCATTCACTCACTCATGCGTTCACACATCCATTCAGTCTTTCTATTTAAACACTTACTTTACACTTCTAGAGGGCAGGTGCGCCTAATTGGATACATCACAATCTGCAGTTAATGGCCCCATTGAAGTCGCCCCTTGTATATTTTTGCTTTGAACCATCTCTTGGTTGAGTGGGTATTGTCCATCTCAGAAACACAAGTGTGAATTAACCAGTGTGCTTGGTTCACACACCCGTCCATTCCCGTTCCCAGCCTGGCTCTCTCTTATGTCTGTATTTACCTATTTGTTAATACACTGCCTTTCTTCTTCTTTTAGCTAATTTTTACATTTTTTTCCCCCATTTTTCACGATTTCTCTTTTACTCTCTCCCGCTTTCTTGCATGTTTTCATTCTTTGGAGCTCAGTTGCCATGGACCGATAGCCCAGAAAGCCTCCCGTAAACACCCGTCTTTGGCCCCTGCAACTCCATGTCTCATTCATTCATTCATTCATTCATTCATTCATTCATGCCTTCCTTCCTGCTTTCTTTCTTTTTGTCAGGTATTTGTTGCTCTATTAGTGGAATTGGGTGCTCAGATTTTGAACCGTTATTATGAGTCCGAACCTAAGCCTCTCGTGGATGTATCCATTTAACCATTTGGCAGTTTTTGCCATTTTGCCATTTCTTTCTCTCCTGTTACAACTTGCTATATCTCCTCTCTCTCCCTTGCCTCCCATGCTCGAGGAGCTGGGGTACCCAGAGGGGACTAATTACACCCCCAACACCTTCATCAGGAGTGCCTGCAGGGCCGGTTTCTTTAGATACCAATTGACTTGTTCATTTACATATTTGTTATCTTATTGATAGAAGTGTGGTTTTAGACATAGACTACTCATAACTTTTAATTCATGATGCTCTTTAACCATGACCCTAGCACTGCTTTTTTTTTTTTTTTACCATTAATGTATTTCTGTACTTAACATGTTACTTTTTTTCCCTTATTTCTTGGTTTTTATTGATACTTTATTTTATTCTCTTTCTTGTGTCCTTTCATCTAACAGACCTCAGTTCCCAGGACTGGATGACTCAAAACCCTCAAGACCCCTCTCCCACGGCACAGACTTCCATTCTTCACCTTCATTCATTTATTCCACCAAACATCTGTTACTTTTTTTTTTTTTTCTGGCTTTCTTTTATTTAGGCATTTATTATATTTATGTGGAGACTTCGGGTCAGGACTGGATGACTCAAAACCCTCAAGACCCCTCTCCCACGGCACAGACTTCCATTCTTCACCTTCATTCATTTATTCACCAAACATCTGTTACTTTTTTTTTTTCTGGCTTTCTTTTATTTAGGCATTTATTATATTTATGTGGAGACTTCGGGTGCCCAGACTTAGATAACTTTTGGTTAAGAAGTATACTCTCATCTTTGGCTTACTGGGTCCTACGTCTTTTTTCACTGACCTTTTAACTCTTTCTCCATGGTTTGTTTATTTTTCTATGCCAGGAGCACATATTAATTAGGATCAACTCGGATTAATCCTTTGCTTGGCTTCTAATAACCTGACATGGTTCTCCTTACATACTCATCCTCCAACTGTTTCGTCTTTCTTCCTTTTAATCGTTCGTTTGCCTCTTTCCTTTTTCCTTCTCCCTTGTGATCATTTGCTCCCCTGTCTTGAATCTTGTCACTTCAATGGGCCTCAAAATCCATTGTCATCATTGGTTTACACATTTCCACTTCTCATTGACGCTTTCATTTGGGTTTTATTCTTTTACTGACAAATGTCAGGAGCATATATTTGAATTATACATATCCCTTGGTCCATGATGACCTGACATTGGTTTGTGTGTTGCTCTGTGTACTTATTGATTCAGTATTTTGTTGATTAATATATTGACTGCTCATGCATCAAAGTGGATGAGCCACAGCCTTGCTCAGTGTACTCTTTCGCCCTGGCTCGTTTACTTCCTTACCTATTTAGTTGTTTGTTCATTCCTCCTTCCTTCATTCATTCACTCATCCAATTATTGATTACATAATATAATAGATACCAGTGAAGCAACCTCCCAGCAAGAACACCAGAACATTCACGATATCTTAGACCTGCCTGCTTCCTCCCGATGAGTTAACCACCAAGATATACAAACCCACAGTCCAGAAACACATCCAATGGCAGACGTAGAGCAGAGACACAGTCAATTAGTTGACTATCAGATCCGTCCGGGGCTCCCACCCTACACACCCTGAGGTAGATCTGAGGTTAGGGCTCACGTTCCCCAGGACCCCTCCCCAGGGCAGGCACTTCCCACCCTGCCTCTCTGGACCCCAGTGAATGGCCATCCCCATGAGAAACCTGTTTCAAGACTCCAGAATACATAGAGACACATACACGGTACGGAGCCCCCCCAGTGGGAAATGACGGACATGGAGCTCATTTTTTAAAAGGTGGCTTTGTCTGTAGCAATATAAAAATATTTTGGCCTTTCAAGGCAAATACAAAAGGAACTAGCCATTACCATCGCTGAGTGTCTCGGTCCCAAACAATACAGAATTTGAAGAGGTTTAGCCGGAAACTTTGAAGACAGAAAATCTGCCCATTATGTTTTCCAGACATTTTGAGGGGGTGAGCGAAGGTCATTGGAGCTCGAAGCCCATTTGAGAGGCTGGTCCCTTGGCCCGCATTTTCTCCTTGGCCCTTTGAAGGGCCCCCAGCTCACAGGGCAGTTCCATCCTAGTCTGCCCTGCGGCACAAGAGCCAAAGGGAGTCTCAGTAATGAAAGGGCCATTCATTTAGATGAGTGAAAAAGAAGAAATTCTTTGGGGGTCCGACACTCGAAGCCGCCTATAGAATTCTTTTGCCACAGAGACAACACAACAAGGCTGGGGCCCCTGTCTTAGAACACAAGCCTCCAGGTCAGCACTCGGCTTGGCTCATTGGAGATCCACCTCCCCATGAGCAGACCACCAGCCAGTGCCCGCCCGTCCCTCCCACCAGGCTCACTGGGCAGTGTGCCCTGGGTGGCAGCCCCCAACCTGCATAGCAAGGCCACAAATGCGTTCTTCATACTCTGGCAACTTACGATTTAGAGCTGGGGGTGCTGGGGTCCCATGTCCAAGGTCCTGTCCATGTCGGATTCTGAGTGAGGCTTCAGCTGCAAGAAGAAAGCACTGGGTCACTAAACAGAGCCTCGCCCAGGCTGGTGAGAGGAGGACGACAGTGGCTGAGGGTGAAGCAGGTGCTCCCCGACCTCCAGCAAGCGGGATGGGTGAAACCAAGCATTTCTTGTTCAGTTCACTTACACACTCAGTCACCCTGTTCTCTATAGAACAGATGGGACAGGTGAAGGGACATGGGACATGGGTCCTGAGTCAAGAGCCTTGGGCGGGTGCTGCCCCTGGGGTTAAGTGCTGCTTTGTGGAACCCACAGGTTTACGGCCACTGCACAGGTGACACGTAAAGGGTGGATGACCTGAAAGGCATCCCTCCTTGAACACAGGGCATCAGCCTATGCCCTGGGAGGGGCCCATGGTCCAACAAGGTGCCTATTGGGCAAGCTGGTGGCTGACCCTGGAGGGTTGTGGCCAGGAGGACCAGGGCTGTGGGCTCTGCTAAGGGCTATGGGGTTTTCGGTGGGTGTTTCCTCAAACCATGGCACACACTTCATGGGACACAAGACAATTTCAGGGATGCCTGAAAAGACATCTTCACTTTAACAATTACATAAAAATGTTAATAGAAACGATGAAACACCATGACCAGGCACATCAAGTCTTTGATGTCCCTCAAGCATGTGCCTTAAATTTTAAGTTTAAAAAAACCAAGTTCAGCAAGGGTTGACACATGACATTACACATGTCAAAAACCACAGAATGAACAACTCACAGTGTGCTCTATGTACTATAGTTACTAATCTCGCAACAATACCAGCTTCCCAGTTGTAGCAAAGGTGCCCTCAGAATGCAAGACGTTAATGAGAAGGGAAGCTGGGGGTGGGGCTGGATACGGGTCTTCTCTGTACTTTTCTATAAAATGAAAACTGTTCAGAAAAAGTCTATTACTAAAAAAACACATTTTTTAAATGAGCTGATTTTAAAGATATGTTCATAGAGTCTAGGACAGGTAAGCAGGTGGGGTAGAAAGGTGGTCTGCAATGGGGGAGGTCTGAACAGCATTGTGAGGGGTGGGAGACCCAGGGATTGGTTGGGGCAGGAGAACGAAAGAGTCCCAGTCTGTTTGAAAACACTCTGTCTGGGAATTATCTTCCCAGTGAGGCATGGGTGGAGGCAGAAGGCCAGGAGAAGACCCCCGTGGGGAGCCCCTGAAGCCCCCCGGGGAGACAGAATGGCAGTGAGAGGGACACAGGGTGGGGCAGGGGCACTGGGACAGATCGCAGACTGCAGAGCCACAACAGCACAGGTGCCTGCAGACACCCCAGCCCTCCAGGGACCCCCAAGGCAGGAAGAAGCTCTTCAACTCCCCCTTGCCCTGGCTTAGGCCATCTGCCTGCTGCTGCCTTCGCTTCTCCATCCCTAGGCAGGTCTCTCGCTGGGGCATCCAAGACCCGGCCAGGGCATGGGGGCAGGGGGAACATCTCTTGCTTCCAAATCCTCCTGAAAATTCCTTCCCTGGCCCTGTGCTTCCCAAACACTGTTTTCCCATAATTGGTTGATTTGATGAGAAATGAGAGATCTTGCTAGTAAGTGTTAATGAAGCAGTGATCAGCGTGGGAGACTAAGGAGCAGACTTGGGCTACCTAGAAGCTCCAGGACCACCCCTCAGGCACAGGACAGTTTCCAGCCCTCCCCGCCAGCCTGTGCATGGCTGGGGTGGCCTCTCATCATCACCACGGTCCTAAGGTGACAACGGGACTTCAGACCAAGAACACACAGCAAGACCAAAGCCACTGCCATTTCCCTGAGGAATAAGAGCAGGGTACTTTGGTTTGCTGTCTATGTTTTGTTCTGTTTTGTGTTTTTAATAGGAGCAGGGAAATCAGAAGCAGCACAGGGCATCTGGGTTTTTTCCTTCTTCTGATCCAGGGACCCCATGAACCCTCGGTGCTCCTGACTGTCCTTAATTAACTCTGCATGCAGACCCCAGGCTGCTCTGCTAAGACACAGCCCCAGCAAAGTCATGCCTTGGTTGAAAAGCTGCGTGTACCAGCTCTACGTTTGCCATGATGTATTAATAACGTGGTGCTGGGCTAGAATCTTAACAAATGTCAGAAAAGCTGCAGAGATGAGTCACTGTCTGGAACCAAAGGAAAACATGAGGCATCCTCATAGAGTCCGAAGGAACAATTGCCAAAATCATATTTGATCGAAGACCTCCTAAGTGCGTGCACTAAGCCCATGCCCCATGCAGAAAGCGTTGGTGGACATGCCAAAAACATCCTCCTCGGCTTAACAGGATTAGAAAATTCTAGCACTGCATCTTGAGATTTAAAAAAAGTTAGTCTTTTCTGGAGACAAATGGGACCTAACTGATCTGTCGTGTCTTTGGTACAATAACTTACGGATGTTCTGAACAGAGAAAGACATAAAAGGATTATTTTTATTAAAATGTTGAATTCAAGAAATAGAGCCTGTAGTTACACAATAATCAGGCTTGCCTCTGATCTCATATTTCCTACCTATTGAGTAAATACCACTCTCTTACAACTTCCCTGACAAATGCAAGCTCTTTGCAGAGCTAATTTCCTGTACCTTTGTGAAGCCGGAGCCCTGGACATTATGGGCCCATTTATGAAAATGGGAGACGTAATTGGGACATCTTTTGAAATCATGTCCCCTCTCCCTTGCCGGCCCCCATCAGCCCTCTAATTTTAGTTGGTCAGGTTACAGAGGATGTTTACATATGCCTCTTCCTGGAATTTCACCTCTTTGCTTTAGGAGTGGGCAATTAGAGAGAATTAGGGCCTATTTGGCGCGTGTTTACCGTTAATGGATAGAGCAGCGGAGGCAGGCTTGGGAAAGGCAGTCTGCCAGTCTAATTGAAGCTGGCAATTTTTCGATTCCTCATTTCAGCTCACAGGTATTGTAGCAACCTCTGCTTCAACTCTCTCAGCTATAAAAGGGAGACAGAAATAGTACCTACCTCATAAGGTTACAAGGTCGCAAAACAAAAGCCCCAGCCCCCCATGGTAATAACCAGGGGCAGGCCTGACTGAAGGTTTCGTGAGCTATTTATTACCGCGCACTGAAGCACAGAGCGGTAGCTGGAAATGTTTTTCAAGCTGGGTCTGAGATGGACAGCCAGTGCAGACAGGTTACTGATCACTTTTCCAGAAGTTGCCATCCTGATGGCTTTTGAGGTCGCAAAACAAAAGCCCCAGCCCACCATGGTAATAACCAGGGGCAGGCCTGACTGAAGGTTTCGTGAGCTATTTATTACCGCACACTGAAGCACAGAGCGGTAGCTGGAAATGTTTTTCAAGCTGGGTCTGAGACGGACAGCCAGTGCAGACAGGTTACTGATCACTTTTCCAGAAGTTGCCATCCTGATGGCTTTTTCAGGAAATTCTCAGCTGAGCGGGCCAGGGTGCTAACGGAGGTGTTGCCGAGGGTCTCGTGACCAACAGGCACAGGGTGAGCCACACTCCCTGGGACTGAAGCCCTGGACCCAGTCCCATTACACAAGAGTCACTATGCAGCCCAAAAAGGTTTTCCAGGCCTGGCCAGTGGCCCACCTGTTTGGAATAACGCCCCATAAAATGCCATCCCTACTCCACAGCACACAGGGCAGCCCCTTGGAGCTGCCTGCGAGCATGAGCTCTGACCTACAAGCTCTGTGTTCACACCACACCAATGATGAGGAACTGGCTTACGCCTGTGACCCCACTGACTGTGCTGGTCAAGCAGGAGCCGGCCACTTACAGTGGGCTTCCCATCAGGGCCTGCCACCAACTCACTGTGCGGCCTTGGGCAAGGCACTGACCCTCTTAGATTGCTAGTGTCCTTATCTCTAAAGCAGAGAGTCAGTAGAACAATGATCTCCAAGGTCCCTGCAACTCTAAAGGCCCAGCAAACAAGCAAGTAAACAAACTGCAGATGGCCACCCAGGATGCCCCAGGGAACCCAGAGGCCGGCAGAGTTCCCAGAGCCCTCAGATGACCGTAGGCCTGCCCTCCCCCGTTTTGCAGATGGGAAAACTGAGGACCAGAGGGCTAGAGGCAGGGGCTGAGGTCACATCCATAGTCTGGGCTGAGCACTGGCTGGACCCAGGTCTCTGGAAGTCTGCTTTCAGGGCCCATCTAGAAATCTCTCCTCTGCCACCTGACAGGTCCCAAGCAGCAGGGAGTATGCCCAGCAGGAGGAAGTGGGTACCCAAGCTAGGCACTTGGGGACCCCAGTCCCTTCCTCTGGTGAAACAGGGGTCTTGCATTTCCTGCTCTGACATTCTGGGCTTCTTCTGACAGAAAATGTCTAGAACTGACAGGCTACTGCCTCATTTTACAACTGGGGAAACTGAGGCCCAGAAGCCAGCAGCGACATAGTAAAATACAGGCCAAGACAGAGACAGGGGACTTTGCCCCTGGTTCCTCCGTGCGGCCCAGGGCCTCAGGGCAATTTAGGGCAGTGCTTGGTGCAAATAGCTTCCCTCCAACTCAAAGGGTCTGCTCATGAGGCGCTGCCCACCCACCAACCCGCAGGCCAAGCTAACTCCTCCCTCAGCCTCCCTGGTCACAAACACCAGCCCCCAGGACTTCTGAGCCCCCTGCCCCCAATTTCTTAATGTGGCAGGGATGACTCTATGTCCAGCCACAGGACAGCCCAGAGAGAGGGCCAGGCAGGAGGAAGGTGTGGCCCAGCTGCAACCAGGGGACCGTCACAGCCGCGTGGTCAGCCCCAGCCCCTTGCTCCGAGCTCCCTCCTTCCCTAACTTTCCGTCCTGACATTCCGTCTGCTCAGTCCCATTCTGTCTCTTTGGCTCTGTTTCGGGCATCAGGCCTAGATTGATCAAATTCTTGTTTACAGGCACAGACATTCTGATTCTTCTTTCCTAAGAAACATTTAAAACTCAAGCCCTCAGACCTAAGAGCGAGCACCTCCAGGGTCGCGCGAACGGGTGGCGGGCTGGGCGCGCCATTGTGCAGCTCCGCGTCTGTGCCTCGGAGCTCCCGACACACACACAAGGGCGAGGGGCCCCACGGCAGCCCCCGGGAGGGAACACACACACACTCCATTTCAGGGAAGGTAATTGAGGTTTTCTTCTTTTCATCTGAAGAAAAGGCACCTTCCATTGAAAGAGCGTATTCAGGGAACCTGGGAAATCTCATCCGCACTCGGCCCTCCCAATTATCCCCAGGTGGCTGTTCTCCATGGGGGGCTCCCCCACATTCCTTTCTGCCTGCGTCTTTGTTTCCATCTGAAGCGGCCCTGGGAGCTCCCAGGCTAAGAGTCTCCTCCTTAAGCCCCTGCCAAAGACCCTATTCACTGCGCACAGAGAAGCCAGGGAAAGGTGGTGGGTAGCCTCCCTCGCTCCCAGGGCAGAGGAGTTAAGAACTCTCCATCTGGGTTTTTTCTTAAGCCCAAAGAAATTGGAGAGCAATTAACAAAGTCATGACTACACCCTCCACCACCATCCTCTCCCTTAATTAATTCCTCTCTCACCCACATCCCCCTCGAGTTGGGGGGCCTACACCGGCCTCAGTTACCCAGCACCTGCTCTGCACACTGTCCCCCTGTCTGTGACTGGGGGGTCAAGGGAGCTGAGAAGACAAATAGATATGTCTGGAGACCTCATTTCATTCAGCTCTGAGAAGCCTGGTGAGAGTTCCCAGTTTTTCAAAGTGAGGATTGGGGCCCTGAACCTCACTAAAACCCAGAAGACACTAAAGACTCCAGGATCTATGGGCACCTCAAAGATGGGCCTCTCGGGCACCAGAAGCTTGCCTGGCCACAGACAGGTGGTCTCTGCCTATCTGCTGGATCCAACCAAACTCAGGACCCCTCTCCTGTTGTGCTGACCCGTTGCAGCTCCCAAAGGGTGCCTGGGAGGGGACATCATTGGGGCAGGCCCCCAAGGCTCCCTCTACCTGCACCTTTCCTGGCTCTGAAACGATGACCCGCCCCACACCAGTGAGGCACCCCTTCCCTCAGACGCCCCCAAAGACCCCAGCTTCTCAAAGGCACTTGCAGGCAGCCAAGGCTTGGGACCACCCCGCTTGAACCGAAAACCATAATGAGGGCCTCTCCCACCCGTACTTGTCCTTCTCTGTCAACGTGGGATCTCCACACTTCAGATGATCTCATTTGCAAAAGTACAACTCTTTTCCAGAATTTTCCATCTGCTCAAACCAGGGATGGGAGACCAGGCCAGCCTTCCTTATTCCTCCTTCGGGAGAGGGGATGGGGCTTGAAGCAGCAGAGGGGAGGAGGGCCCAGTTCTTGGGACTGATTCACAACTCATTAAATTCCAGTCTCCTAAAAAGAAAATGCTCCCAGCGCCCCAGAGCTTTTGCAGTGCAGCTGACAAGGTCTACGTTGTTCACTGCCCTTTAACCCTTTGGGACCTGAAATTGTCTCCTTCCACACCCCCTTTTGTGTAAAGCTCCCTTCCTCTTTTCAAGGAAAAATTCATTAGCAAGCTCATTAAAGACGGGTAGATTTTTTTTTTTTTTAACATTCTTTCTAGAAGTCAGATTGCTCATAAAAAACACATTTAAGTTACTTCATGTAAATGAATGAATAAGAAACACATGCATCTTGTTGCCCTTAAGTCTTGCCAGGTTTTGACATTATTTGGAGAAATGTACTTGGAAATACATTTGGGGTTTGAATCACATCTCAGGAGGCATGAGGTCAGGGCCTGAAAGCTGCAACGAGCAACGTGCAGGTGGGAGACTGTGGGGGTGGGAGAGGGGCCACTTTTTGTCTTTCCATGAGCACAGAGTCTGAGCTACGCTCTGTTTTCTTTTACTTTTTGGCCGCTGGCTGGTACAGGGATCGAGCCCTAACCAACTGAGCTAACCAGCCAGCCCTAAGCTACGTACACTCTTGGTTCCCTTTCCCATCTACCCAGAGGGGGCAGGTGGGAGATGAGCCACCTTCAGACAAGACCACCATCTCTTCTGTGACGTCTGTGCCCACCCAGAAATAGTCAGCTAAGGGAAGCCCCTGGGGAACTGCTTAGCATGACGACAAATGGCCGGAGAGCTCTATCCAGCCACTGGGATGACAGGGTCCTCCGTGCCTCATGGCCTGTCTGGTCTGGGCCTCATTTCCACCCATTACTGCTCAGGTATTGGCCAATCCATCAAAAAAGAATTATCCTGAAAATGATCATTTCTTTCAATACTTAATAATGGCCTTTCTGCAATTCCTGAGGTTATCACCTGTGGGGCTGATTATGCTGTGGTTCAATGTCCTTAATTGAGAACTCGATATATTTTTATCTATTTTTTTACCTAATGACACGCAAAACCCAAAATACGTGTTTGCCTGAGACTTAACATCCATGAGCACCTGAAACAGAACTCGGTCCAAAGACAATCCTATCCAAACTCCTGCGGGGAGCGGGGCTGGCAAAGTCGGGGACCATCTGGGTGAACGGGCAGTGGCTTCCTGGGCTTCTCCCGTGTGACCTTGCCTTCACTTTGACTCTGCCCCTGGGCTCAGCCCACCCTGAGAAATGGGCCTAGAGGCCGGATGCTTCTCCTAAGCTCCAGACACGATGCCCCCAGGAGTCCAGCATGCTGCCCTGTGTAAAGCTCCCCTCCCAGGCCTCTTCACGTCACTGTGTTTGCAGGTGGCTCAGCAAATGCCAGCTATGGAGTAAATGTCACAGGCCAGAGCATTCCTGGTGCCCCTCCCTGGGCTGAGCCCTGGGCACACACTCCCCCTCTCTCTCTGGAGAGCTGACATGAGCCAGCAAAGGCAGCAGGCCCAGTTTTGGATACCTCTGCCCCCTCTGCCCACACTGATAGCCCCCTCTGCCCACACTGATGGGTTTTGTTTAAAAATAATATCCCCATCCCATTTTAATTTTAGGGGAGAAGAGTAGGGCTGCAGAATTGCTGTCTCCAAATCCTCTCTTTGATTAAAGAGCATTATGGAAGCTGCACCAGAGTCCGGAGACTCCAAGAGGAGGGCGGGGGCCTGCATACTGGCTTGTGCATTTGGCGGACTAGAGGCAGGGGCCCGGCCCTGGCACTGAGCTGGTCATCAACTTCCCTCTCACAGAGACCCCATTTGTGAGTGTCGAGGGGTTGGAGCAGTGTTGGCATCTGGTCCAAGGACAGTGCTAGGGCCCATGCGCATCTCTATGATGTCTAGGGAAATTAAATCAGCTTCACCGCAGTATCCAGACCTTGCTAATCTCCCACCTGGACCCCCTGGGCCACTGGGACCCCAGGAAGGAAGATGCTCTCAGTGAGCCTCCTCTCCCCGGTCCTCCCAGGTTTCACCCTGGCCTGCGTGTTCAACATGCAGCCCTGAGCCAGGCAGAACTGGAGGCCCCTCCCCTCCATGCCACTGTGCTCCGCTGACGGGAGGCCACACCTCTTGCTCTGGGACCTCCCAGGGCACCCAGCTAGACCCTCTCATCCTCAAGGCAAAGACTGGCTAGACACCCCAAGAATAGCCCTAACCCTGAGCCTCGATGGCTCTACTAATGCATCTTGAATAAGTGAACCACAAATAAACACACGATGAGTCCTGGAGTGAATTGTGTGGCCGTAATCCTGCGCTCTCTTCTTCTCTACCATTATGATTTTATTTAAACAAACAAAAGCATTCCCATCTCATTGCAATTTCAGGGGTGAGGAAAAGAGGCCAAGAGAAGAACTCACTCAAAAACCACCATTTGATTAAAGGACATTATCAAAGCCTCATGTGCGAGAAACCTCAATTCTCACAGGGAGTGACGTTACCGTGGCTGGCGGGAGCAATGTTTTCCTGGCTGCAGAGCAGACAAGTGTTCCTACATCCACATCTCCACACAGGCCTGCGGGCTGGCTTTGGAGGGCTGGGGAGGGCAAGGGCACTGGGGATCCATTTGCTAACATGTTCAGCTAAGTTTTCTGGAGGGCCTACAGTGTGCCTGGCCCGAGCTGTCCTCAGGAGTCTAGACCAGAGCTGGACACTCCCCACTTACCGTCCCTGGCTTGCAGCCTGCAGTCGACCAGGGTGGACCCCACACGCATCAGCCAGGTGTACCAAGGGTCTCGGCTCCAGGCAGCTTCCAGGCCCCCAGACCCCTGACATTGAGGTGGAAAAAGATTTACCTTGGTAGGTTGCCCCCTCCCCAGAGTAAGTGTTCCCATTCTTGAAAAGAGAGGAGAGACCTGAGCTGACGCTAATGAAATCATGGTGTTGCAGGAAAAGCAAGAAACTCACCCCAAACCAGGCAGGAGGCAAGAGGAGTGTTAGGAGGAGGGGTGGTCCAGGGCGGTGGGCCTCATCGGGGTCTTCCGCTGCTTCCATCCGCAGTTCTTCAGCTGATCCAGCCAGGTCACAGCCAGCCTTGGGGAGTGGCAGAGAGAATTACGGTGAGGTGAGCACCCTGGACAAGCCTCTCACACACCCCGAAGCGCACAGAGCACAGTCTCACCTGCGGCTTGCTTTTGGGTGGAGTGGGTGGTTCACGTGGGTTGCGCGAGGACAGGAAAAGGTGCGGGAAGAGAAGCAAACAGGCCCAGGTGGTGGCCCCCAAAACCAACAGCGAGTCATCAGCAAGGGACCTGGCCAGGGCAGAGGGGTCACTGGGGCCAGTGGGATGGGACATAAGTCTGGCTACACAGCTGGCAGGAGATGCAGACACCGGCAGAGGCTTGTGCCATGGCACCGAGGGGGCAGCAGGGCAAAGGGCAGCAGGCAGCCACAGGTCTGAGCTTGGCAAGGAAAACCAACCCATCAGGCAGAGAGCGGGGCAGTGAGCCCAGAGGGTCATGAGCCCAGGACTTCAGGCAGAGAAATGGGTCAGGTGGGCACTGTGGCAAGAGACTAGTGAGCAGCACACCAGGTGGACAGGTGACCTGGCTGCTGGAGAACGGGAAGGAGCCGCCAGGTAGAACAGAGTGGTAGACAGTCAGGCAGAGGTGTAGCCTGCAGACACTCCCTGGAGGTTCCCAGCCACGGGCCTTTTGCATGGGACACAGCCCCAGCAATGACTAGGGGGCAAAGGAGCTGAGTTAGCCCCAGGGGGAGGAAGGAATCATGGCGAGGGAGAGGTCCAAATCACAGACCCCACCTCAAGAGGGAGACCTGTGTGGCCTAAGCCCAGGACACACACCACAGCTATTCCTCTGTGCCCACTTCGGTCCTGAGAATGTCAGGTCCAGGGGTCCGGAACAGCTAGAAACACTCAGCTACAGCAATGGGGTGGGGGAGGCAGAGAGGGGAGGCAGAGCCCTGGGGTTGGGCGGGTTTGAGAGCTCCTCCAGGGTTTGGATACAGGAGGCAAACCAAGCCGCCCCTGGCACGCTCTTGCCTGCCCTCTGTGGAGGGAGCCGGAGTCCACAGCTCCACACCTGGGGCCACAGCAACCCCCCGGTCCACCCTCCCAGGAAGCAGAGGCCATCAAGGGTCACGCTAGCAGGGGGGTGCCAAACCCGATGCCACGGCCGTGGTAATGCTCAGTCAGGATCAACTGTTGGATGACGGAATGGACGCGAGGGTGAATGCACGGACGCAACCAGCAAGGCCCACTTTCAAATGGGGCTGGGGATGGGAAGCTGCCCACTCTCCCCTTGAGTAGAGTGAAATGCACACTCCACCCTCTCAGCCTAAGCTCCCGCGTCGCCCGCCTAGCTGCTCAGGATGGCAGTCGAGTCCTTTCATTCACTCACCTGCCCAAACATACATCCCACATACTCTCACTGAGCTCCACTCTGTGCCAGGCTGGTGCTGGGACACCCAGAGAAAGGGCGGGGCTGGCCTAGGGCACCTAAGAGGGCCAAGTTAGAAATTGGGGAGGGAGGGAGTTTGAGAGAGGGAGAGATGGAGATAGAGAAGGACTGAGAGAGAGAAGAGAGGCAGCAGAAGAAGGGACAGTAAAAGCAGAAAAACCATAACTCTTTGAAGATGGGGGGGAGGGCATTTCCTGGTCCAACCTGTCCTTTCCCATCTGGTTTAAGCTGCACCTTCCCCTCATCTCCTGTGCCTCCAGGGCCGACCTGATAGATGTGAAGAGATCCGCAGGCTCTGGGCATCACCAGAAGGGCCAGGAGAGGAAGCCAGCTGGGACCCCTGGATTGGAAAGGCAGTGGTTTTCTTTTCCCTGTGCACAGGTGGCTGAGAGCCACGTCCCTCTGAGGCCCAGAAGTGTCCTTGAGGACTCTTAAGTGATGAGGAAACCAGTTAACAGGCTAAAAAGGGCCACCCCTGCACTCAAGGGAGCAACTAGCTTGGACCCCTCTGCTGGTGGCTTGAGAAAAGTTTAAGAAATCCAAATAGGAGTTGGATGCGGGGAGTTAGCTTTCGCTGGTTTTGTCATGTGCGAACCTCTGTTAGGGTTCCAAGAGCCTTAGCACAAAGCCCCAAAGATCTTGGAAGATCCTGGTTCCACCCTCCCCAGGTTCTCAAATGTCCACAGAGGCTGCTAGAATATTAACAGAGGTTTGGGGGCCAGTATTTTAATTACTGATATGTACTTGAGGGTGGGACGGGTCCTGTGGATTTTTCTTTGCTACTTAAGCCCTCTCATTTGGAAACATCAGAAACTGTACTATTTATTATTCGATGCTCCAATAACTGCATGGGGAAGAGGGGTGGGTTTCTGTGTGACCCGCATTTTCAGAGATCTGCACCCTTGTCCCAGTCCCCTAGTTTCAACATCCTAATAGACAGGGTGGGCAACTACATCTCAGTCATTCAGAAATTCTCATCCTCACAAAAAGGGGTGGAGGGTCACCTCAGGCTTTTGCCCCCAATCAGCCAATTGGATATCTTTCAACATTCTTTATAATGGGGTGCAGGGCTACAGCTCATTCTGCTAACTTGGAAAGAGCATCTGATTTTGACCACCCCATGATGCCAGAGAACCTTTAGCCAAACAGATTCATTCAGGGAGGGAGGCCCCTTAAGGTTTTAACTATTAACATTTTCTTGCTCCGATCACCTCTCTTCTCCCCAAGTTTTTTCCATTTAGCTGAAGGTCTAGGTAGAGCCTAAAGTTTAACTGCAGTGACCTAGTCTTGACTGATCTGCCTTGGGGTGAGAAATGTGCAGAACTCAGGACAAATAAGTACAAGTTTCAGACTTGGGACGTATCTGCTCTGAAGATGTTAAGGGGCTCTACAGAGCTAAAGGATGAGATAAAAAAAAAGGGGGGGTGATGATTCTGGTGGGGTCAGGCACGTGAGTGAGGCGGGCATTGAGATGGCAGGTTCTGATGCTGGACCTGAGTTTCAAGCTTCCTTTAGCACTTGGTTGATCAGTCCTGACAAATCACTAACCCTCTGAGTCCCAATTTCATCAGTGTTCTGGAGCCACATGTGAACCCCAAACTATGCCTTTTTCATAGGGGGGCCCTCTGGGGTACCAGTATATATCCGTATCTTGTCTCTATGCCTACGAAGTGGCCCTCTCCTACCACTTGTTCATCTGGAGTAAGTGCTGAGTGCTCTCAGTGGGTCCTGACACACATTGGATGAGCGCTAGAGTTGGAAACTGACCACTGGTGTAATCCCTGGTCCTCGGCTATTGGAGAGGGCACGAATGCCCTGGCCAGCTGCATGTGCGTGTAGGGTTGAACAAAGAACCTTTCACACACATTGGATGAGCGCTAGAGTTGGAAACTGACCACTGGTGTAATCCCTGGTCCTCGGCTATGGGAGAGGGCACGAATGCCCTGGCCAGCTGCATGTGCGTGTAGGGTTGAACAAAGAACCTTTCTACGATGCAGCCCTAACTGCAGCCCTGCTTCCCAAAGCTGCCTTCAACTTTCAGCCCACTCAATGGACTCTGCGCTAGGACAGAGCAAAAGAAACGTCAGTTCCAGCACCAGAATTAGAAGTGTGGCTTAAGAACCCGCGTCTCCCCTGCCCTGCGGTCACCAGTTCACCTCATTATGATAATCAGTGTGTTTTTCCTTCACAGACAAAGAAGGCTCCTTATGAGAACGAATATTGGAATCCAGCAGCTACCTCATTAACGTCTGCGGCCTCTTCCTTCGACAAGGCCCAAGACCAGCTCTGTGTTCATTAAGGGAAAAGGACGAAAGTGGAATAAAACTGAAAAACACAGCTGGGGGGAGGGGGAAGGCTCTTTTCTGCCGGCCATTCATTCATTGAAATACTTTCCGTGCACCTTCAGGATTTAATCACTAGCAAAGCGGGTTGTTGGGGGGAGGGGAGGTCAGGGTTTACCACGATGGAGGAGGTAAAGAGGTTAAACTTGATGGAGTTAAAAACCTAAAATGGGGCGATTTGATCTGAAAGCTTCCTGGGATTTGTCATTGGGCTAATCAATTTAAAACCTTCCTGTTTGCTTTCTTTTAGCCCAACTCAAGAGGAAACCTTTTCTCTAAATGTATTTTGGTGGATTTTAATATTTTCTAAGCCTCTCTTTCCTACTTTTTCATCCTTAATGGCATTTTTAATTCATTCTTTTCTGCTTTCTCTCTGACGTTTCTCCCCCCCTTCCCCTCCATTTCTTTCTCCTCTCTTTGGTCCTTGTGGGAACTTAATGTGTAAGAAAATCGAGTGTTGACTACAATTGTGTTTTCTCATGAACTTCTATTGATTTTACTTCAAGTCCCCCAAACAAAGTCTGGTGCTTACCTGTAGGATATCCCACCTGACCTGCAAGGGTAAAGATTATTAACGCTGTTTTCCAACTGAGATAAAGGTGGCCTGGAAAAGTTGACCTACCCCAAGTTCTCCACACTAAGTAGCTTGACTAGGACTCAGGTCAGAGAACTCCTGAGTTCTTAAGGCATCATGGCACGACGGCAAGAGGAAGATTCCAGAAGCTGGAAGACCTGGGTATGCAAGTTCCTAGGGAGGCTAAGAAACACGGAGGTGGGAGCAGGTGTCTCTGTGAAACCGACGGGAGGGTGTGTAAACAGAAGTGAACCGGAGCCGCAAAGCCATGTGAGAGAAGGAATGGAAATGTGTCCACGTGTCGGTGAGCCAGACACATGTCCAGGGTGAAGCTACAGAAAAGTCTTTACCTTAGTGAGAGCCGTTCGACGGAGCAGAGCGAGTCAGGAAGCAGTGGGTTGAAGAGGAAATTGGAGGTGAGGGAGGAAGACAGTGTAGACAGGCATTTCAAGAGGCTTGGCTGTGAAAGGAAAGACAGAGGCTGAGAGGCTAGAAAGGAGGACAGGAGGAAGCCGGCAGGCTCTGAGCTGCAGGAAGAACAAAGTTGGAAATTCAGAGGGTTGCCGCAGTGGTGGGTCGGTGCTGAGACAGGTGCACTTCTTCTAAAACTTAAGAGGCAATGGGTGCAATGTACAGGTGCCCAAACTAAAGAGCCACTTGACAGCCTCTGTGTCCCTGGGAGGTGGCAGGCCAGTCCTGGGTCAGGACAGGGAGTTGTGAGGATCAAATGAATGTGTGGTTGCACAAAGGGCTCTGCGTCTGCAAAGGGAGACGTCAGTGCTCACTCTCACTGCTCTCTGGTAGCAGGACCCTCAATTTTACAGCCCACTCAAATCTCACTGGGGCCTGGATTTTCACTGACCATAAATTATTCGTCCTGAACATTAAGGATATAAAGACCAGTGGCAAAAGCTCCTGCCAGTCTCTGGAAGACAAAAGGTCCCCTCCTAATAGCCTGGATTAACTCAAAGCAGGTCTCCGCCCACTTCATTTGTCACCTTCCGAGTCATCCCTGCACCTCCATTTGCCACCTAATCCAATCAGCCCCTTTCAGATGCCCGGCGGCTATTGTCTACACCAAGCCGGGCTTCTCTAAAGCGGCTTCAGTTGTTTTTGTCTTGTCCGGACAAAACTGGTTGGCTTGAAAGGGGACGAAAGAAAGTGCTGGTCAAACGAGGACCCCAATTAGCTCCCAAGAGACTGTTTTCATTATCTTTGTAGCACATACCTAGCCTGGTGCACTGGGCATATTGGTGGTGCTCCAGAAAATGTTTGTTGAATTAATTCTTCTGTTTTTATTTATTCTGGAATTTATTTACTGAACATAAACACACAAAGCACCTACTGGGTGCCGTTATTACTGAGGGAGAACAGGGCTGAACACGGGAACAATAACAGACAAACTCGGGCATTAAGTATCTTGCAATTTCCACAGCAATTTACAAAGCACTTTCATAGTAGTTACATCATTTCAGCTTCAAAAGCACCTTGTGGGGTAGATAAACGCTGGTATGTTTTTTTTTGTTGTTGTTGTTGTTTTTTAATCCCCATTTAGACCATGAAAGGAACTGAAACTTGGAGAAGTTAAGCGACTTGTTTAAGGTCACACCATCATTAAGAGGTGAAGCCAGCACATGGTACTAGCATTGGGGCCACCCAGATCCCCAAGACCACCCTGGGCAATTGGGATTTCAAACAGACTGTCCCATTGTCAAATGTCTGGTTTGAAATAAAAGGACTCTTAGTACACAGCTCTGGGCCAGGGGGCCACAAGGGGGTAATGGGTAGCTACAATGGCACCCAGGGTCCAACTCTGACCCCTTCTCTTGCCAGCATCGCAACAACAGACTTACATTCCTCCAGCTTCAGTTTCCTTACGGCAAATGGGAGCGAGTTCTACCCCATGGACAAATCAACACCAAATTTATCCTCACCTGGAAATGAGGCTGCCTTAATTACATTACACAGAAATAACATAGTCATATTACATAGAAAGTGCTCTGGAAATGGCCACATGCATAACTCGTGCTCTTACTCAAGTCAGACTGCCGGTCCCTTTTGTGAAGCCCCTACCTGGTGCGAGGAGAGCCCCGTGGACAGGGGCTGTCTTCAGTGCTGCTGGAGAATAAATAAGATGAGTAAGACAAGCAAGAGGGGTGGGAATGGACGGACCTGCCGAACCTTTTCAACAAACATTTGCTGACCGCCTTGTCTATGCCCGGCCCTGCCGGAGGCTGCTTTAGCTCATTTAATTCTCACAACAACCCTAGGAGGCTGCTCCTATTGTCCCCATTCCCCCGAAAAGGAAAAGAGGTGGGGCATGCTTTTAGAGATTCAGAAACATGCTCATTCCAGAAGCCCACCCAGGGCCTTCGAAGTGCCAGTGAGAAGCTGGTTGAGCCCTTGGCCCAGGTCCCCCTCCTGAGAATTTCCCAAAAGGAACCTTCCATTCAGGGCATCATAAGGGCAGCAACAGAATCAGTCCAGTCAAGAAAGACTGACACCCCCTGGGGAGGGAAACACTCCAGTTCGCTAGCAGGTGAACACAAGCCGAGAAGTATAGGAGAGTATTCACAGAGTCAAGGCATAAGCATAGCAAAGGTCAGGGGTTAACGACCAATGCCCCCTCACTAGGGCATTGGTTTAAGTGTTTAGCCAAGATGAACAGCTGATGGGTCAGTTCTGATCCTCTTCATCCTTGTCGTCTTGGTCCTGGGGTCTGCGGGTGGCTGCTTTGTCTGCTGGTGGGGTCCAGGAATCTGCACTCCTAGTGCCCTCTGCAACCAATCAAAGGTTAGAAGACCTTCTTAAAAGCCCGTCTAGACGTTAATTACAATTTCAGTTAATTAACTATAATTAAAACTAGTTATTTAAAATTTAAAATTGTCTTTTAATCATGAATGGGTCTGGGGATGGTGCAAGGAGGGTGGCAGGTCTGGGGGATTCTGCCCACCATGTTGTGTGTAAAGTGCCACAAGGAGGAGGTGAGGTACCATAAGATGGAGATGAGCAGCAGGCACCTTGGCAGCAGCTTGGCATGGAGAAGGTGGTCCTTGAAGACGAGGAGGTGAACGATGATGTCATCCCTGAAGAGAGACCCTACGGCAGGGAGGGGGCCAGATTAGAAACCGTCTTGATGACCTCTAAGGGCCAGCACAAGAACAGCAGGGGGGGGAGCAGTCAGAGGGAAAGGGAGGGGGGAGTGGCAAAGGGGAAGGACGGG